>NC_084638.1:29926375-29978875 GCF_033978795.1 Nerophis ophidion | reverse complement strand
GTCGTAGCATTTAGTAACATGTTGGGCTAAGATGTAGGAACATAGACTAACATGTGGAAGCATGCTCTAACATGCAGTACTAGGATGTAGTACCATATAGTAGAAAGTAGTAACATGTCGCAGCATTTAGTAACATGTAGGACTAAGATGTAGGTACATTGTAGTAGCATGTTGTAAGATGCAGTACTAGGATGTAGTATAATGGAGTAGAAAGTAGAAACATGCAGCACACATGACGTAGTAGGATGTTTAGTAGAATGTAGTAACATGTAGTACCATATAGTACAAGGACGTGGTAGCATGTAGGAACATTGAGTAACGTGTAGTACCTGAATGTAGTATGACATTGTAGCATGTATTACTAGTATGTAGTATCATGTAGTAACATGTTTTAGGATGCAGTATCATGTAGTAACATTAAGTAGGGTGTAGTAGTATGTAGTGACATGTAGTAGCATGTATTACTAAGATGTAGTATCGTGCAGTCACATGTATTACTAGTATGTAGTATCATGTAGTAGGATGTACACAAACATGTAATACCATGTACTAAAATGTAGTAGGATGTTGTAGGGTGTAGTAGTATGTATTAGTATGTAGTGACATGTAATAGCATGTAGTAGTATGTAGTAGCATGTATTACTAGTATGTAGTATCATGTAGTAGGATATCGTATCATGTAGTATTATTAGTAGCATGTAGTAACATGTACTATGATGCAGTAGCATGTAGTAGTATGTATTAGTATGTAGTGACATGTACTATCATGTAGTAACATGTAATATGATATACCATCATGGCATCATCATAACATGTAGTAGGATGTAGTAGCACGGTTTATGATGTAGTAGCATGTAGTAGTATGTATTAGTAAGTAGTGACATGTAGTAGCATGCAGTCAAATGTTTTACTAATATCTACTACCATTTAGTAGGGTGTAGTAGTATGTAGTGACATGCAGTAGCATGTAGTAGCACGGAGTATGCTGTAGTAGTATGTATTAGTATGTAGTGACATCTAGTAGCATGCAGTAACATGTATTACTAGTATGTAGTATCATGTAGTAGGATGTACACAAACATGTAATACCATGTAGTAAATGTAGTAGGATGTTGTAGGGTGTAGTAGTATGTATTAGTATGTAGTGACATGTAATAGCATGTAGTATGTAGTAGCATGTATTACTAGTATGTAGTATCATGTAGTAGGATATCGTATCATGTAGTATCATGCAATAGGATGTAGTAGCATGTAGTAGTATGTATTAGTATGTAGTGACATGTACTATCATGTAGTAACATGTAATATGATATACCATCATGACATCATCATAACATGTAGTAGGATGTAGTAGCACGGTTTATGATGTAGTAGCATGTAGTAGTATGTATTAGTAAGTAGTGACATGTAGCAGCATGCAGTAAAATGTTTTACTAATATCTACTACCATTTAGTAGGGTGTAGTAGTATGTAGTGACATGCAGTAGCATGTAGTAGCACGGAGTATGCTGTAGTAGTATGTATTAGTATGTAGTGACATCTAGTAGCATGCAGTAACATGTATTACTAGTATGTAGTATCATGTAGTAGGATGTACACAAACATGTAATACCATGTAGTAAATGTAGTAGGATGTTGTAGGGTGTAGTAGTATGTATTAGTATGTAGTGACATGTAATAGCATGTAGTATGTAGTAGCATGTATTACTAGTATGTAGTATCATGTAGTAGGATATCGTATCATGTAGTATCATGCAATAGGATGTAGTAGCATGTAGTAGTATGTATTAGTATGTAGTGACATGTACTATCATGTAGTAACATGTAATATGATATACCATCATGACATCATCATAACATGTAGTAGGATGTAGTAGCACGGTTTATGATGTAGTAGCATGTAGTAGTATGTATTAGTAAGTAGTGACATGTAGCAGCATGCAGTAAAATGTTTTACTAATATCTACTACCATTTAGTAGGGTGTAGTAGTATGTAGTGACATGCAGTAGCATGTAGTAGCACGGAGTATGCTGTAGTAGTATGTATTAGTATGTAGTGACATCTAGTAGCATGCAGTAACATGTATTACTAGTATGTAGTATCATGTAGTAGGATGTACACAAACATGTAATACCATGTAGTAAATGTAGTAGGATGTTGTAGGGTGTAGTAGTATGTATTAGTATGTAGTGACATGTAATAGCATGTAGTATGTAGTAGCATGTATTACTAGTATGTAGTATCATGTAGTAGGATATCGTATCATGTAGTATCATGCAATAGGATGTAGTAGCATGTAGTAGTATGTATTAGTATGTAGTGACATGTACTATCATGTAGTTACATGTAATATGATGTACCATCATGACATCATCATAACATGTAGTAGGATGTAGTAGCACGGTTTATGATGTAGTAGCATGTAGTAGTATGTATTAGTAAGTAGTGACATGTAGCAGCATGCAGTAAAATGTTTTACTAATATCTACTACCATTTAGTAGGGTGTAGTAGTATGTAGTGACATGCAGTAGCATGTATTATTAGTATGTAGTATCATGTAGTAACATTTAGTAGGATATAGTATAATGTAGTAGCATGTAGTAACATGCAGTAACATGTAATAGGATGTAGATTCATGTAGTAACATTTAGTAGGACATAGTATAATGTATTAGCATGTAGTATCATGCAGTAACATGTAGTAGTATATAGTATCATGTAGTAACATGTATTACGAGTATGTAGTATCATGCAGTAATATGTAGTAGGATATAGTATCATGTAGTAACATGTAGTATCATGCAGTAACATGTAGTAGTATATAGTATCATGTAGTAACATGTAGTATCATGCAGTAACATGTAGTAGTATATAGTATCATGTAGTAACATGTAGTATCATGCAGTAACATGTAGTAGTATATAGTATCATGTAGTAACATGTAGTATCATGCAGTAACATGTAGTAGTATATAGTATCATGTAGTAACATGTAGTATCATGCAGTAACATGTAGTAGTATATAGTATCATGTAGTAACATGTAGTATCATGCAGTAACATGTAGTAGTATATAGTATCATGTAGTAACATGTAGTATCATGCAGTAACATGTAGTAGTATATAGTATCATGTAGTAACATGTAGTATCATGCAGTAACATGTAGTAGGATATAGTATCATGTAGTAACATGTAGTATCATGCAGTAACATGTAGTAGTATATAGTATCATGTAGTAACATGTAGTATCATGCAGTAATATGTAGTAGGATATAGTATCATGTAGTAACATGTAGTATCATGCAGTAACATGTAGTAGGATATAGTATCATGTAGTGATAGTGTAGTAGCATGCAGTAACATGTATTACTAGTATGTAGTATCATGTAGTAGGATGTAGTAGGACGCAGACACATGTAGTAGCATGTATTAAGGGGTGGTAGCGTGTAGTAGTATGTAGTGATAGTGTAGTAGCATGCAGTAACATGTATTACCAGTATGTAGTATCATGTAGTAGGATGTAGTAGCGTGTAGTAGTATGTATGAGTATGTAATAGTATGTAATAGTAAGTAGTGACATGTAGTATGTATTAGTAAGTAGTGACATGTAGTAGTATGTATTAGTAAGTAGTATAAAAGTATAAAATAAATGGATAATAATTGTTTGAATGCGTTACTTATGTTGTATATCCTGTACACACACATATATATATATATATATATATGTATATGTGTATATATATGTATGTATATATATATATATATATATATATATATATATATATATATATATATGTATATATATATATTTATATGTGTATATATATATATATATATATATATGTATATGTGTATATATATATATATATACACATATACATATATATATATATATATATATACACACACATATATATATATATATATATATATATATATATATATATATATATATATATACACATATACATATATACATATATATATATATATATATATATATATATATATATATACATGGCGATCCTGTTCTGTCTCCCTTTAATGTTTGTCTGATCTTGAATGGGATTGTGCTGAAAATTGTAATTTTCCTCAAGGAACTCTCCTGACGGAATATATAAAGTACTATCTATCTAATATATATATATATATATATATATATATATTTATATATATATATATATATATGTGTGTGTGTATAAATGTGTATATATATATATGTGTGTATATATGTGTACATATATATGTGTGTATATATATATGTGTACATATATATGTGTGTATATATGTATGTATGTGTATATACGTATATACTATATGTATGTATATATATATATATATATGCACGTTACTACATGCTACTAAAATGAATGTATTTACATCACAGCTTCATGTAAACAAAATACAGTCATTGTAAAATAATAATGATTATTGTAAAAGATGTAATATTATTGTTTATTGCAAATGAATTATGATGATGGCGAAACGTATGAATATAGTACGAGATACATGATGATTGTAAAAGAGGTGTGGATGTTGTACAATCTTGTTTACCTTCTTCCCTCCACAGAATGTTGGCAACTGTATGAGAAAGAAAAGAAAATTAAAAAAAAAGAAGAAAGAGGAAGAAAAGATCAATTTTTCCTTGAAATGTAAGATGAAGACACGGTCATTATTCATCATGATCATTTTCCAAATCAAAGATCCTCTATATAATATATGTTTTTTTTTTTAGCACCTACTGAAAACAGGCTAGTCAAAGATCATCTACAGAAAAAAAAGGCCCACTATTTGACAGGAGTAATATGCTGTTTTTAGAAACCAAATCAAAGATCATCTATAGTACAAAAGTGCTCTTGTGCTTTTAAGAACGCGTTGAAAAAAATATAATAAAGATCATTTAGAGCACAGGAGTGTTGTGTATTTTCAAATGTACTGCAAAAAAATGTAGTCAAAGATCATCGATACAAAATAAGTGTTGGTGTGTTTTTAAGAACCAGACAAAAGATCATCTATAGTACAAACGTGCTCTTGTCTTTTTAAGAACTTGTTGCAAAAAATATAATAAAGATAATTTATAGTACAGGAGTGTTGTGTATTTTCAAACTTACTGCAAAAAAAATTGTTCAGAGATCATTTATAGAAATGGAATGCTGGCGTGTTTTTAAGAACCAGATCAAAGATCATCTATCGTACAAACGTGCACTTGTCTTTTTAAGAACTCGTTGCAAAAATATAATAAATATCATTTAGAGTATAGGAGTGTTGTGTATTTTCAAACTTACTGCAAAAAATGTAGTCAAAGATCATCCATGGAAATAAATGTTGGTGTGTTTTTAAGAACCAGATCAAAGATCACATACGGTACAAAAGTGCTCTTGTGTTTTTAAGAACTCATTGCAAAACATATAATAAATATCATTTAGAGTATAGGAGTGTTGTGTATTTTCAAATTTACTGTAAAAAATGTAGTCAATGATCATCTATGGAAATACATGTTGGTGTGTTTTCAAGAACCAGATCAAAGATCATCCATAGTACAAAAGTGCTTTTGTGTTTTTAAGAACTCATTGCAAAAAATATAATAAAGATCATTTCGAGTAAAGGAGTGGTGTGTATTTTCAAACTTACTGCAAAAAATGTAGTCAAAGATCATCTATGGGAATAAATGTTGGTGTGTTTTCAAGAACCAGATCAAAGATCATATACGGTATAAAGTGCTCTTGTGTTTTTAAGAATTCATTGCAAAACATATAATAAAGATCATTAAGAGTACAGGAGTGTTGTGTATTTTCAAACTTATTGCAAAAAGATGTAGTCAAAGATCATCTATACAATATAAATGTTGGTGTGTTTTTGAGAACCAGATCAAATATCATATATGGTACAAAAGTGCTCTTGTGTTTTTAAGAACTCATTGCAAAATATATAATATAGACCATTAAGAGTACATGAGTGTTGTGTATTTTCAAACTTACTGCAAAAAAATGTAGTCAGAGATCATCTATAGAAAAGGAATGTTGGCGTGTTTTTAAGAACCAGATCAAAGATCATCTATGGTGCAAAAGTGCTCTTGTGTTTTAAAAAAATCATTGCTAAACATATAATAAAGATCATTAAGAGTACAGGATTGTTGTGTATTTTCAAACTTACTGCAAAAAAATTTGGTCAGAGATCATCTTTAGAAAGGAATGTTGGCGTGGTTTTAAGAACCAGATCAAAGATCATCTATAGTACAAAAGTGCTCTTCTTTTTTTTAAGAACTCATTGCAAAAAATATAATAAAGCTCATTTTATAGTACAGGAGTGTTGTCTCTTTCCAAACGTACTCTAACAAAATGTAGTCAAAGATCATCTATACGAAATAAATGTTGTTGTGTTTTTAAGAACCAGATCAAAGATCATCTATAGTACAAAAGTGCTCTTCTTTTTTTTAAGAACTCATTGCAAAAAATATAATAAAGCTCATTTTATAGTACAGGAGTGTTGTCTCTTTCCAAACGTACTCTAACAAAATGTAGTCAAAGATCATCTATACAAAATAAATGTTGTTGTGTTTTTAAGAACCAGATCAAAGATCATCTATTGTACAAAAGGGCTTGTGTGTTTTTAAGAACTCACTGCAAAAAATATAATAAAGATCATTTCGAGTAAAGGAGTGTTGTGTATTTTCAAACTTACTGCAAAAAATGTAGTCAAAGATCATCTACGGCAATAAAGGTTGGTGTGTTTTTAAGAACAGATCAAAGATCATCTATAGTCCTAAAGTGTTCTTGTGTTTTTAAAAAATCATTGCAAAACATGATAAAGATCATTTAAAGTATAGAAGAGTTGTGTATTTTTAAATTTAGTGCAAAAAATGTAATCAAAGATCATCTATACAAAATAAATGTTGGTGTGTTTTTAAGAACCAGATCAAAGATCATCTATAGTCCAAAAGTGCTCTTCTTTTTTTTAAGAACTCATTGCAAAAAATATAATAAAGCTCATTTTATAGTACAGGAGTGTTGTCTCTTTCCAAACGTACTCTAACAAAATGTAGTCAAAGATCATCTATACAAAATAAATGTTGTTGTGTTTTTAAGAACCAGATCAAAGATCATCTATTGTACAAAAGGGCTTGTGTGTTTTTAAGAACTCACTGCAAAAAATATAATAAAGATCATTTCGAGTAAAGGAGTGTTGTGTATTTTCAAACTTACTGCAAAAAATGTAGTCAAAGATCATCTACGACAATAAATGTTGGTGTGTTTTTAAGAACAGATCAAAGATCATCTATAGTCCTAAAGTGTTCTTGTGTTTTTAAAAAATCATTGCAAAACATGATAAAGATTTTTTAGAGTATAGAAGAGTTGTGTATTTTTAAATTTAGTGCAAAAAATGTAATCAAAGATCATCTATACAAAATAAATGTTGGTGTGTTTTTAAGAACCAGATCAAAGATCATCTATAGTCCAAAAGTGCTCTTGTGTTTTTAGGAACTCATTGCAAAAATAGAGAATGTAGAATAAAAATGTTGGCGTGTTTTTAAGAACCTACTGCAAGGAAACTCTAATCAAAGATCCTCCATTAAAGAGGTGTTCCTAGAAGAAACCCAGTGTGATCCTCTACTCGGATTTGTAGGGAGGCAGCTTCTTCCTCCCAGGCGACAACCGAGGCACTCACGCGTCTTCTTGGCCGAGTCCTCCACAAACAAGGAGGAGATGTCCTCGTCCACGCCCACCTCGTTCTTGGCCAGGCAGGTGTAGGCGCCCGTGTCCTCGTAGCGCACGCTGCCGATGAACAGCTCGCTGCCGTTCGCTGCGAGTACAAACACACGCCGAGATTTAGTAATAATATTCCGCCAATCAGGAAGTAACATTAATCTTATACTGTGGAGCCACTTTGTTACAACAAGTGGCTCGGAATTGTCTTGCTGAAATAAGCAGGGGCGTCCATGATAGCGTCGCTTGAATGGCAACATTTGTTGCGCCAAAACCTGTATGTACCTTTCAGCATTAATGGTGCCTTCACAGATGTGTAAGTTACCCATGCTTTGGGCACTGATACACCCCCATACCATCACTTTGCGACTATAACAATCCCGATTGGTTCTTTTCCTCTTTGTTCCGGAGGACACGACGTCCACAGTTTCCCAAAAAAAAATTGAAACGTGGATTCGTCAGACCACAGAACACTTCTCTACATTGCACCAGTCCATCTTGGATGAGCTCGGGCCCAGGGAAGCCGGAGGCATTTCCGGGTGTTGTTGATAAAAAGCTTTGGCTTTGCATTGGAGAGTTTTGACTTGCACTTACAGATGTGGCGACCAACTGTAGTTACTGACAGTGGTTTTCTGAAGTGTTCCTGAGCCCATGTGGTGATATCCTTTACACACTGATGTCGCTTTTTGATGCAGAGGGATCGAAAGTCATGGGCTTACTGCCCGAGTGCGGTGATTTTTCCCGATTCTTCGAACCTTTTGATGATATTACGGATCGTAGATGGTGAAATCCCAAAATTCCTTGCAATAGCTCGTTGGGTAAATGTTCTTAAACAATTTTCTCGCGCATTTGTCCACAAAGTGCTGACCCTGGCCCCAGTCCCTGTTTGTGAACGACTGAGCATTTCACGGAAGCTGCTTTTTTTTTTTACACCCAACCACGGCACACACCTGTTCCCAATTAGCCTACGTTCCAAATAAGCGTTTGATGAGCATTCCTCAACTTTCTCAGTCTTTTTTGCCACTTGTGCCAGCTTTTTTTGTAAAAAAAAAAAAAATCCAAACCAGCTAATATTTGCAGTCTATTCAATTGAATATTGGTTGAAAATCATTGTATTTTGTTTTTATTTACCATTTATACAACGTGCCACCTTCACTGGTTTTCTATGTGGAGATGTTTACGTTTGAGACCCGAGGCGGTGGTGCAGATGCTCTCTGAACTTCGGAGGGGTGGGAGTGTAGTGGCGGGTTAGTGACGGCGAATGGGGTCCATCCTGGAGGGACCACTTTGCTGATGGTGTGGCGGCGGAACATGAAAGGCAGCTGCAGCCCTTTGACACCTTTCTAGAAACATCCGCAGACGCTCTTAGGAGCATCAAAGCACTTCTTGATGAAAAACACGAGGGCGCATGATTGGTTGGTGACATAATAACGCATGTTGACATTTTTACGGGGGGATTGTTTAAGACGAATCCACGCTTTGCGATCATTCCTAATTACATTGTCCACATTATGGAAGAATCAGTTATTTAACGAGAACATTACCCCGGAACCTTCTGTGGGTCTGCTATCTGTGCTGTGACCCTCTGGCCCAATTTGATTAAAGCTAAATGAAATAAATTACCCGCACACTGGCCGTGACTCGGAAGGCAGAAGTCGGAATTGAACCAGGAACCTCTTAAATTTCCGAGCCCCCTCCACCCCAAAAAGCTAGCATAAGACGTTAGCATGATAATGTCAGCATACTTATAAGATGGCACCAAATATCAAAAGCCCTGATTTTCTAGGTATAACCACTAAAAAGTAAAACAATTTTGGCGTAAAAGACGTTACCATGCAAACGTTAGCATGCAGACGTTAGCATGATAACATGGGAAACGTTAACGTACTTCTGATACGGCACGAATATTGAAAGCCATTTAAATGAATACAATTAGCAAAAAACCCCCCCAAAAAACATGTTAGCATGATAAAATTTTATGCTAACATTTTTTTCTTTTAAGATGTAGTATCAAAAGCCCTCAGTTTTGGGTCCAACGAATAAAATGTACCAAAAAATTAGAATAAAATGTTAGCATGCAACCCATTTCTTAGATTAAAAAAAAAAAAAAAAGCTAAAATTGTAGCATTAAACACTAGGATGCAAATGTTAGCATGATAAGATAGGAAAATGTATTGCACTTCTGACATGGCACCAACTAACAAAAAGCCATGATTTTTAGATTTGAAAAAAATTTAATTAGCAAAAAAAGCTAGCAAAAAACTTAGCATGATAACATAGTAAAAGTGAGCATACTTCCAAAATGGCGTCTCATATCAAAATCCATGACTTTTAGATTTAAATGAAGACAATTAGCAAAATAGCAAGCAAAAAAGGTTAGCATACTAATGCTTACTTTAGCAATTAGTTGACATACTTCTAAGATGATGTAAAATATCAAAGTCCATGATTTTTTAAGGTTTAACGAATAAAAATCGCTAAAAGTTATGCATTAAAGACGTACCATGCAAACGTTAGCATGCAGACGTTAGCATGATAACATGGGAAACGTTAACGTACTTCTGATATGGCACAAATATTGAAAGCCATTTAAATGAAAACAATTTGCAAAAAAAACAAAAAAAAAAAAACACGTTAGCATGATAACATTTTATGCTAACTTTGTTTTCTTTTAAGATGTAGTATCAATTGCTCTGAGTTTTGGGTCTAACGAATAAAATTTACAAAAAAATACCATAAAATGTTAGCATACAACCCATTAGTTTTTGTTTTTTTTAAAAAGCTAAAATTCTAGCATTAAACACTAGCATGCAAAGATAGGAACATTTATTGTACTTCTGACATGGCAGGTTTGAAAAAAATTTAATTAGCAAAAAAAGCTAGCAAAAAAGTTAGCATGATAACGTAGTAAAAGTGAGCATACTTCCGAAACGGCGTCTCGTATCAAAATCAATGACTTTTAGATGATTCAAATGAAGACAATTGGCAAAATAGCAAGCAAAAAATGTTAGCATACTAATGCTTACTTTGGCAATTAGTTGACATACTTATCAAAATCCATGATTTTTTTAAGGTTTAACGAATAAAAATTGCTAAAAGTTATGCATTAAAGACGTACCATGCAAACGTTAGCATGCAGACGTTAGCATGATAACATGTGCAACGTTAACGTACTTCTGATATGGCACAAATATTGAAAGCCAATTAAACGTATACAATTTGCAAAAAAAAAACAAAAAACGTTAGCATGATAAAAAAAAATTCTAACATTTTTTTCTTCTAAGATGTATCAAAAGCCCTGAGTTTTGGGTCTAACGAATAAAATTTAAAAAAAAAATAGCATAAAATGTTAGCATGCAACCCATTTCTTAGGTTTAAAAAAAAAAAAAGCTAAAATTCTAGCATTAAACACTAGCATGCAAATGCTAGCATGATAAGATAGGAACATTTATTGTACTTCTGACAAGGCACCCACCACCAAAAGCCATGATTTTTAGATTTGAAAAAAAATTAATTAGCAAAAAAAGCTAGCAAAAAAGTTAGCATGATAACATAGTAAAAGTGAGCATACTTCCAAAATGGCGTCTCGTATCAAAATCCATGACTTTTAGATTCAAATGAAGACAATTAGCAAAAAAGCAAGGAAAAAAAAGGTTAGCACACTAATGCTTACTTTAGCAATTAGTTGACATACTTCTAAGATGATGTAAAGTATCAAAATCAAAGATTTTTTAAGGTTTAACAAATAAAAATTGTTAAAAGTTTTGCATTAAAGATGTACCATGCAAACGTTAGCATGCAGACGTTAGCATGATAACATAGGAAAAGTTAGCGTACTTCTGTGATGGCAAAAATATTGAAAGCCATTCAAACAAATACAATTAGCAAAAAAAACATTAAAAAAACACGTTAGCATGATAAAATTTCATCAGAATTAACTAAAATGCTAGTAAAAAAAAAATTTGCACGTTAATGGTAGCGTGACGACAATTCTTCGCCAAATATTGAAAGCCTGGATTTTTGCGTTTTAACAAATAAAATCTGAAAAAATTGCTAAAATAAGATTTTTTTTTAAATGTTAGCACGGAGAGCTAAGACACTAGCACATGACCGAAAAAGAGGACATACTAAAAGTAGCGAGGTAGTTTTTATAATGTTTCTAGACCAAGTCTGCTATTTATCAGGGACTGAATGTCCCTTTGGGACAGAGGACCCTATTGTATTCTAAGGTTTTATTATTATTATTATACTGCCACCTCTTCGAGCTGTAATTTGACCCCCTTAACATGCTTCAAAACTCACCAAATTTAACACACACATCAGGACTGGAAAACATTGCGATGTAATAAAAAAAAACAACCCAAAACTCAAAATTGCGTTCTAGCGCCCCCTAGGAATAAAAAATGAACAATACTGCTCCTAGGAAGAAAACAGACAAAACTGCTTGTAACTTCTTCCGGTAGGAATGTTGTAGAGACATGAAACAAAAACCTCCATGTAGGTCTCACTTAGACCTATATTTCATTCATTTACATCCTTCAGCAAAAATCAACAGGAAGTTGGCAATTACCCCTTCAAAACAAAAGTTTTGTAAAAACCCGCCACCTTTTTTCAAACGTTATCTACTCCTTATTTTACGAGCCGCTGCGCTGATGCTGGTGCGCTGCTGCCGTCTCAAGATGGCCGATTAAAAGCAGGAAGCACCAGCGTGACCACATAATGCAGAGAAGGTAGGTAATGTGCAGGTGAAGATATGTTGTCTGGGTGATGGCAGGAAGCAACAGCGTGTATGGGTGAAAGAAAGAAGCACCAGTGTGACCCCAGGATGCAGGGAAGGCAGGTAATGTGCAGATAAAGATATGTTGAATGGGTAAAGGCAGGAAACACCAGCAAAAGTCGGTCCCGTCCATCGATGCTTAGAGCTTTAATTATTATATTATAACCATGAGGGAGTCGAGGCTCCGACATAATTTGACGCAGTTAGCGCGTCTATGGCGCCCATGTGACATAATTACACGCGTTGACATTTTGAAGTGTATTATTTAAACGCAGCATCAGGGGAGGGGGGGAAAAAAAGAATCCACACTTTGCCATCATACCTTAATTACGCTTCTGGCACATATTGGAACAATCACTCATTAAATTAGTCTTTGATTTGCCAGCCTGTAGCAAATTAGTGCTGCTAATTAAGCTTTGAACTCGGTAAGGGAGCGAGTGGAGCGTGGACCCCTGGGGGACCTCGGCCGGCGTTATTGGGGCTCAATGGAAAAATGTATGTCCTCCAAACATTATTTTCTGGAGTTCTCTGCTCACTACAGAAATACAAAATCCGTCTTGTTAAGAGTTGAAAGTAGTGCATTAACTTAAAAAATAATATTGCACTAATCAAGTGAATTAATCAGGCAAATTATTTTGTCTGCAAAAAAATGAAATCCATTATATTTATAGTAAAATCTGGCAAGTAATAGGGCATTGTGTCATTAAAAAAAAAAAAAAAAAATATATATATATATATATATATATATATATATACACACATATACATATGATTGGTCAGGAAAAACACAGAGGCTATTTCATCCCTACAAGCCTGTTTCGCAGGTTTCTCTGCTCTTCAGGGGATTTTTTCGGGAAAAAACACAGAGGCTATTTCGTCCCTACAAGCCTGTTTCACAGGTTACCCTGCTCTTCAGGGGATTTTAAGAAAAAATACAGAGGCTATTTCATCCCTACAACACTGTTTCGCAGGTTTGTCTGCTCTTCAGAGAAACCTATATAAATATATAAATATATATATATATATATAAAAACACACGTGTACATATAAATATATACACACACACATATGTACATATATACATACACACACATATATATACGTATATATATATATATATATATATATATATATATATATATATATACACATACGCACATATATACATGTGTATATATATATATATATATATATATATATATATATATGTATACATACATACACATATGTATATAAATACACACACATATACATATGTATATATACATATATATAAATACATACACATATATATACATATATATATGTTTGTATATATATAAATATATAAATACACACACATATACATATGTATATATACATATATATAAATACATACACATATATATACATATATATATGTTTGTATATATATAAATATGTATATATTTATATATATATATGTAAATATGTATATATTTATATATATATATATATATATATATACATATATATATATATACATACATACACACATATATATATATACACACACACACGTTTATATACATATATATAAATATATATGTGCGTATGTATATATATATATATATATATATATATATATATATATATATATATATATACATACATACATACATAAAAAACATTTAAAAATGTTAATTTACATTTTAAAACAATTTTTAAAAATATATATATATTTTATTTTTTAATCCAGTTGCCAGTTGGGTGAAATCATTTCTGCATGAATCACATCATTCCCTTGCAAGAACCGTTCAAAAGAACCGATTCGTTCATGAATGCCTCATCTGTCATTCACACCACTTCTTTGCAAACAGTGTTAAAAAACACACACACACACACACACACACACACACACACACACACACACTCTAGGTGTGGTGAAATTTGCCCTCTGCATTTGACCCATCACCCTCTCCCCCTGGGAGGTGAGGGGAGCAGTGAGCAGCAGCGTGCGCAGCGCTCGGATATCCATTTGGTGATTTAACCCGCAATTCCCACCCTTGATGCTGAGTGCCAAGCAAGGAGGTAATGGCTCCCATTTTTTCTCCTCTTTGGTATGACTCGGTTTGAACTCACAGCCTCCAGGTCTCAGGTCGGACACTCTAACAACACAAAGAACCGATTCGCTCATGAATGCCCCATCTGTCATTCATTTTTGACTAAGTGTTTACATCTTTTTTTTTACACCACTTAAGTGTTCGTTAGCACAAAAAAAAACCCTCTGTTGATGACAAAGATCCTCTCTAAGGCAACGCTTTGCTGTTTTTAGTCTCCGGTGCAAATGTTGGTCTGGTGTGACGTGCGCTAACAGGCTATTAGCACAGGTAATGATCCACACAGCCAATAAACTTCCCCTTAATGAGAAGTTGGCCATAAAAAGCCAACAACCGGGGCTCGCCCCTTTTTTTTTTTTTTTCCGACTATCTCTGCGAGCCGTTCCGTCCGCACGTTTAATTTGATTCCGTTTCGTTTTGTGGCTTTTCTCAAGGGAGCAGAACACCGATTAAAAAAATAAAAAATAAATAAATAAAAGCCCTATTGTTTGCAAAGCAGGGGTCACCAACCTTTTTGAAACCAAGAGCTACTTCTTGGGTACTGATTAATACGAAGGGCTACCAGTTTGATACATACTTTAAAAAATTGCCAGAAATAGCCAATTTGCTCAATTTACCTTTAACTCTATGTTATTATTAATAATTAAGGATATTTATCTTTGTAAAAACACTGATCATCTTAATGATTTCTCACAATATATATAGAAATAGATAAATATAAAAATTTAAAAAAGGGGTGTTTCTGTCTGTTATTCCGTCGTACATTTTTTTTCCTTCTGTAGAGAATAAATGATGACAAAAAAAACACTTAACTGCACGGTTTAAAAGAGGAGAAAACACGAAAAAAATGAAAATAAAATTTTGAAACATAGTTTATCTTCAGTTTCGACGCTTTAAAACGAAAAATTCAACCGAAAAAAAGAAGAGAAAAACTAGCTACCGTATTTTTCGGACTATAAGTCGCAGTCTTCTTCACCACAGTCCAAACCCCCCCCCCAAAAAAAAAAAAAAAAAAAAAATTTTGGGCCAAAAAACGCGATTTATAGTTCGAAAAATACGGTAATTTTAATATTTTTAAAAAAATAAAATAAATAATTTATGGAACATCATTTGTAATTTTTACTGATTAAGAATCATTTTAGAATTTTGATGACATGTTTTAAATCGGTTAAAATCCAATCTGCACTTTGTTAGAATATATAACAAATTGGACCAAGCTATATTTCTAACAAATACAAATCATTATTTCTTCTGGATTTTCCAGAACAAAAATTTTAAAAGAATTTCAAAAGACTTTCAAATAAAATTTAAATTTGATTCTACAGATTTGCCAGAATAATTTTTTTGAATTTTAATCACAATAAGTTTGAAGAAATATTTCACAAATATTCTTTGTCGAAAAAACAGAAGCTAAAATGAAAAATTAAATTAAAATGTATTTATTATTCTTTACAATAAAAAAACATAAATACTTGAACATTGTCAGGAAAGAAAAGGAAGAAATTTAAAAGGTAAAAAGGTATATGTGTTTAAAAATCCTAAAATCCATTTTTAAGGTTGTATTTTTTCTCTAAAATTGTCTTTCTGAAAGTTATAAAAAGCAAAGTAAAAAAATAAATGAATTTATTTAAACAAGTGAAGACCAAGTCTTGAAAATATTTTCTTGGATTTTCAAATTCTATTTGAGTTTTGTCTCTCTTAGAATTAAAAATGTCGAGCAAAGCGAGACCAGCTTGCTAGTAAATAAATAGAATTAAAAAAATAGAGGCAGCTCACTGGTAAGTGCTGCTATTTGAGCTATTTTTAGAACAGGCCAGCGGGCGACTCATCTGGTCCTTACGGGCTACCTGGTGCCCGCGGGCACCGCATTGGTGACTCCTGATCTACGGTCTGTAATATCATCAAAAGGTTCAGAGAATCTGGAGAAACATTGAATGCCCGTGACATTCAATCCCCTCACTGCATAAAAAAAAAACGACATCAGTCTGTAAAGGATATCACCACATGGGCTCAGGAACACTTCAGAAAACCACTGTCAGTAACTACAGTCGGTCGCTAGGTCTGTAAGTGCAAGTTAAAACTCTACTATGCAAAGCCAAAGCCTTTTATCAACAACACCCAGAAACTGAGATGGACTGTGGCACCGCGTTGGTGACCCCTGTTGCAAAGACTTCAATGCCATTTTGGCCCTGAAAAGCAAAAAAGAAAAGAAACACTCGTACCGAGGAGAGAAAGCTGCTTGGAGGAGCGAGGCTGCAGGTCGGCGCCGTTCTTCAGCCACTGCAGTTTGGGGTCCGGGATGCCGTCGGCGTGGCAGTGCAGGCTGGCAGACACGCCGGGCTCCTGGGCCTGCGTCTCCGGGTAGACCAGGATCACCGGAGGGACTGGAGAGTGAGCACACACACACACACACACACACGGTGTGAGACCACCAGCAATTCCACCCCCCCCGCCCCCCTCCCGCCGACTCCCTCAAAAGGGATTAGTTCTCGCCGCCCGGCATGGAAATGTGTTCCACATTCCGAGAGCCCGAGAGCTTTGAGGCTGCATGAAGAAGATGTCGGTGCCTGAGGTGAGCTAAAGGAAGAAGGACAGGTGCACTTTTAACTTCTGTCTGCTAACAACCACCTTGGGGTCTTTCACTCCGCTTGTCTCGCAGTCTCGGCACAAGGAAGCTACCAAAGACGGCCGAAATATGGAAATCTTTTTTTCGAACGAGTCAATTTTACAGATATCTTATGCCATCATATTATTCATTTACCTTTGTCTTTGAATTTTTCTTAAAAGTTGTAATATTTTAATTATGTTCTAACAGAAATGTACAGTAGATCTGGATCATGGGTGTTCAAACCTTTTCACTTGGGGGCCACATGGGACTAAACATTTTTTGCCGGGGGCTGTCCACATATAAAGTAACAACATATATATATACACACATATACAGTATAGAATATATATATATATATATATATCTACATATATATATATATATATAGATGTACATACGGTGGCAGAGGGGTTAGTGCGTCTGCCTCACAATACGAAGGTCCTGCAGTCCTGGGTTCAAATCCAGGCTCGGGATCTTTCTGTGTGGAGTTTGCATGTTCTCCCCGTGAATGCGTGGGTTCCCTCCGGGTACTCCGGCTTCCTCCCACCTCCAAAGACATGCACCTGGGGATAGGTTGATTGGCAACACTAAATGGGCCCTAGTGTGTGAATGTTGTCTGTCTATCTGTGTTGGCCCTGCGATGAGGTGGCGACTTGTCCAGGGTGTACCCCGCCTTCCGCCCGATTGTAGCTGAGATAGGCGCCAGCGCCCCCCGCGACCCCGAAAGGGAATAAGGGGTAGAAAATGGATGGATATACGTACATACATGCATATATATATATATATACACACACACATATATATATATACATACAGTATATATGTACATATATATATATATATATATATATATATATATATATATATATATATATATATATATATGTATATACATATAAATATATATATATATGTGCGTATGTATATATATATATATATATATATATACAGTATATATATGTGTGTATGTATATATGTACATATGTGTGTATATATTTATATGTACACATCCATCCATCCATCCATCCATCATCTTCCGCTTATCCGAGGTCGGGTCGCGGGGGCAGCAGCCTAAGCAGGGAAGCCCAGACTTCCCTATCTCCAGCCACTTCGTCTAGCTCTTCCCGGGGGATCCCGAGGCGTTCCCAGGCCAGCCGGGAGACATAGTCTTCCCAACGTGTCCTGGGTCTTCCCCGTGGCCTCCTACCAGTTGGACGTGCCCTAAACACCTCCCTAGGGAGGCGTTCGGGTGGCATCCTGACCAGATGCCCGAACCACTTCATCTGGCTCCTCTCGATGTGGAGGAGCAGCGGCTTTACTTTGAGCTCCTCCCGGATGGCAGAGCTTCTCACCCTATCTCTAAGGGAGAGCTCCGCCACCCGGCGGAGGAAACTCATTTGGGCCGCTTGTACCCGTGATCTTATCCTTTCGGTCATGACCCAAAGCTCATGACCATAGGTGAGGATGGGAACGTAGATCGACCGGTAAATTGAGAGCTTTGCCTTCCGGCTCAGCTCCTTCTTCACCACAACGGATCGGTACAACGTCCGCATTACTGAAGACGCCGCACCGATCCGCCTGTCGATCTCACGATCCACTCTTCCCCCACTCGTGAACAAGACTCCTAGGTACTTGAACTCCTCCACTTGGGGCAGGGTCTCCTCCCCAACCCGGAGATGGCACTCCACCCTTTTCCGGGCGAGAACCATGGACTCGGACTTGGAGGTGCTGATTCTCATTCCGGTCGCTTCACACTATGTACACATGTGTGTTTTTATATATATATATATATATATATATATATATATATATATATATATATATATATACATACATACTGTATGTATGTCTTGTCTTGGTTTTTCTGTCTTGTGATTTGCATGTTTTATTTTGAAAAGCAATCCCTCTTGTTACAGATCACGGGCCCTTCCTCTTGTGTCACCAGTCTGACGTCATCCCTTGATTGTTTCCACCTGTTTCCCATTACCCTCATGTTCCATTTAAGCTCACGCCTCCCCATGTTCGGTGCCAGATCGTCTCGAGCTTTCGAGTCCATGTTGGTGTTCGTATCCATGCCTTGCCTCTTCCCACGTCTACTGCCGTGGAACAAAGAATCCCATGCTGTTATTTTGAATTTCACTTTTTCTCCTCCTTATAGCGACCTTTGTTACTCTAGCCTTTGTTCAACCAAAGTGGTGAGTTTGGATTTTTTTCTAAATACCTTTTCTTCCTCAATGTTTTTGAGTGTTTTTTTGTTTATCTTTATTAGAGTAGAAACATTTATAGCCACTTTTGTTCTTCCTCCTGTTGGACCGTTTTATGTTAAATTTTTCATAGCAGATAGGACACTAATTATAGTTCATCCTTTTGTTAGTATTTCCCTCCTTCTTAGGAGCGACTTTCGGTTCATCCCTTTTTGGAACTTTTTCCGCGGACAGTTTTGTTTATCCATTAAATGCGCAATACTCTGGCTATGCAGGTTTAAGAGTTTTTTCAAAATAAAAGCTTTATTAGAACCTCATCTCTGCACCTGAGTCCACTCCTTATTCCAAGTCTGACACATCAGGAAATTTCAGGAAATTTCCTGATGATTGAGGGAACCCCTCATGAAACAGTTCTGTAGAGATGAAGTAGTCTTGTGATTTTTCCCACACCTACATATTGCGCTCTACCACGGTATCGAGCACTATTCTCTGGATTATCCAATCAAGATGTGTATATATATTTTTATACTTACGTATAAAATACTACACGGTCTATCTCCATCCTATCTTGCCGATTGTATTGTACCATATGTCCCGGCAAGAAATCTGCGTTCAAAGGACTCCGGCTTATTAGTGATCCCCAAAGCCCAAAAAAAGTCTGCGGGCTGTAGAGCTTTTTCATTTCGGGCTCCAGTACTCTGGAATGCCCTCCCGGTAACAGTTCGAGATGCCACCTCAGTAGAAGCATTTAAGTCTCACCTTAAAACTCATTTGTATACTCTAGCCTTTAAATAGACTCCCTTTTTAGACCAGTTGATCTGCCGTTTCTTTTCTTTTTCTTCTATGTCCCACTCTCCTTTGTGGAGGGAATCCGGTCCGATCCGGTGGCCATGTACTGCTCGCCTGTGTATCGGCTGGGGACATCTCTGCGCTGCTGATCAGCCTCCGCTTGGGATGGTTTCCTGCTGGCTCCGCTGTGAACGGGACTCTCGCTGCTGTGTTGGATCCGCTTTGGACTGGACTCTCGCGACTGTGTTGGATCCATTATGGATTGATCTTTCACAGTATCATGTTCTCATATGTTCTCATAGTCATCAGTATCACAGTATCATGTTCTCATAGTCATCATTGTCACCGATGTCCCACTGGGTGTGAGTTTTCCTTGCCCTTATGTGGGCCTACCGAGGATGTCGTAGTGGTTTGTGCAGCCCTTTGAGACACTAGTGATTTAGGGCTATATAAGTAAACATTGATTGATTGATTGATTGATATATATATATATACATACATACATGTGTACACACACACACAAGACTCTGTCATCCATGTCTTTATGGACGTTGCAGTGCACAAAGCAGAACATTCCTATAAACACACTCCGCGACCTTGTGGACAGCCCTTCACCAGAAGACTCGAAGCTGTAATCGCTACAAAAGGTGGATCCACATCATATTGAACCCTATGGGTTAGGAAAGGGATGGCACTTCAAGTTCATATGTGAGTCAAGGCGGGTGGCCAAAAACTTTTGGCAATGCACTTCATGCGGTTCGGATCGTCTCAAAATCATTTCAAGGCTGAGGACATCCAGGATGCATACATTGGATCCTGCACCAATCCCTCCGATTCGAGCTGTCCTATCTGGTCTTTGAGCATAAAGCCTGTTCGGAAGCGAGACGTCTTTTGAGACAATACGGACCGCCATGGAGTTGATCACGTTTCCCATGGCTTTCCTCCTGGGAAATTGGCGTTCCACAGGGCGCCGTCACGGGAACCATGTATCTCATTTCCAACATTCTGAGGACCACAAGCATTCTGCAGCTCTTACTGACCGTTGACCTGCAGCACGTGCGTCTGGCGGAGGTCCTCGTAGCCGTAGGCATGGCAACTGTAGTTCCCCATGTGGATGGTTGTCACCTTGGTGATGTACAGCGACCCATCATCCCCAAAGTCCTGCAACACGCCGCACACACATGACGGTTAACGAGGCTGGGACAGGAAATGGAGGAAATAAACGGGAAGCACGGACGGGGGAGCCGGCGGGACCGAGGGGACGCCGGGTGGGGGGGGAAAAATAAAAAATACATCTGCTCTTTGATGGAAGACGTCGGAATCTCGGAGGGAGCGACGGGATGCGGCGTCGGGAAAGGAGCGGCGCCATGAATCAAGGGCCTCCCCCCTGGCGAGGGGAAGCCAGCGTTTTGGCTCAGCCTGACGAATAGCAAAGGTTAAAAATATAACGGCCATTAGCGTGACAGATGGCGGCGATTGTTGTCGTCGTCTACGCTCGGAGATGAAATGAGGTCTCACTCTGATGCTAAACTGACTCACTAGAACTCGGTTCCTTTATAGAGGCGTTTTTCAACCATAAGAAATGGTCTAATTTCACCTATTCGTCAGCCATGGACTTGGACTTGTATTCCTTCTTCTACGCAAAGGATAAATTGATTCATTACTCAACAAACAGACTACAACAAAAGGCAAACAAAGGGCGCGCACAAGGGCGGAAAACAAACTTGGCTAATGAAAAAACAAAAGACGAGACTACAAACTACAAACATGAAACAAAAACACTTGCACTGTGGCATGAAAAAACAAAACTTGCACTAAGGCATAAATACAAAACTTACGTGGCGTGGACAAAAACGAACAGCAAGGCATGAAGCAGATGAGTACGGGATGGGTGGGTACATGAGGTACATGAGGTAGGTAAGGTAGGTAAAGTTGCCAGACTGATTATCAGGCAACTGTGGCTTAAATACTAGCAGTGATAATTAACCAGCAGGTGTGGGAACTGAGGACCGGGGCGTGACTTGGAGACAAGGTGGAAACTAATGAGTTACCATGGAAACAAAAACAAACCAGGATGTGCAAAACAGAACTGAGTGTCCAAAAAACAAAACATAACATGACCAAAACAAAACATGATCCATAGGCGTGACATTATTTGGGTTATAAATATGTTTTGCACATCAGTAGTTATCGTCTGCAAATAATGTGTTGTTGTTTATAGAGCTCGGCAGAGTAACCGTGTAATACTCTTCTATATCAGTAGGTGGCAGCCGGTAGCTAATTGCTGTGTAGATGTCGGAAACAGCGGAAGGCAGAGTGCAGGTAAAAAGGTGACTAATGCTTAAACCAAAAATAAACCAAAGGTGAGTGCCCCTAAGAAAAGGCATTGAAGCTTAGGGATGGCAATGCGGAACAAAACTAAAACTGAACTGGCTGCAAAGTAAAGAAAAACAGAATGCTGGACGACAGCAAAGACTTACTGTGGAGCAGAGACGGCGTCCACAAAGTACACCTGAACATGACATGATAATCAACATTGTCCCAGCAAAGAAGGATGAAAACAACTGAAATATTCTTGATTGCTAAAAGAAAGATGTGGGAAATATCGCTCAAGGGAAGACATGAAACTACTACAGGAAAACACCAAAGAAAGGGAAAAAGCCACCAAAATAGGAGCGCAAGACAAGAGCTATAGTGATGCATGCTTGGTTATGGTTTAAAGTCATACCCAACAATTGTGACAATGACTTTTTACTGTCAACGGAGTTTCGTTTTTTAATGATTTCTGCTGGATTTTTTTCAACGCAAAAATTTTTCCTTGGCTCAAAAAAGGTTAAAAAACGCTGCTTTATAGCATTGATGCTGACATACGCTTGTGTGAAGTTGGCTCCCTCATCATTGTAAATATTAAAATAACACAGCCGGGTGGTCCTTTGTTTGTACTGTAAAAATATTTTTCTATTAAAGTTTTATAAAGTTATATAGTTTTCTATTTGGAGCCGTGATCGCGGGGCACCTGCTGATTGGGCTGGGCTGTGGATCGTAAAATTCGTAAGACGATGGCAGCCACTCAAGGAGCCCAAAGGCTGTTTGTCGCAATGGAAGGTTTGGGCAGGGCTGTGGGAACACAGACTGTGGCGATTTCTGAACTAAATGGCAAAGATGGATCACATCATGGAGAAGTTTGCCGTATAGGAAGACTGAATTGAATTTGAGAGAGGCGGCATGGACTAAGAACAGACAAGCCATTGTTTTGTCTGTTCGCGAAAAAACAAACATCCTAATATACGATATGACTCCCTCGAATGGCCTTGAGGACCAGGCTGTTCTGAAAAACACCCCCGAGGACAGCTCAATGATGGACGCTTTTGACCTCCCTCCCTTCTCAACGACACCTGGAGTCGAACTTTTTCAGAACGGCCTCAGTCTACAAAAACATTACACCATCACACCCAGGACAATTGGGCACACAAGCACACACCTCCCCTCCCCCAGCCCACGCCTTCACCACCGCTTGTTTTTCCTCTCGGGGCCTTCCAGGGCTCCAACCCCCCCCCTGTGTGAGTTGTCGTGTTTATGTGTGCATTGCAAATGAGAATTTTTCCCTTGGACTCAGCCTGGACCCCCTCCCGGGGTCCAGCCTTTGACTGATATTTTTTTACTCTTCCCCCCTTTCCCAATATCACCTTTTCACACTTTTTTTAAAGAGCGCCGTAAAAATGGCTGATCCATTGGCGGTCCCGTCTTGTCTCCCTGTAACGTATGTCTGTGCCGAAAATGTACTTTTCAGTTCTTATGTGTCTTGTGCATGTTAAAAATTGACAATAAATCATTTCCATTCCATAAGCTCCCGTTTGTGCTGCAATTTTTCTTATGTAAAACTATGTTGGTTTTTATGGTTTAACGTTTTATAGTTGTTGTTTTTTTAATCAATATGCTATTAGTCGTAACCAGAACTACAACATGACAACTATAATAATTACACAAAACATTTTTGCAGCACAAACATTTGGGACAAAGTTTGGGGACATTTTGACAAGGTGGGGATAAGGAGGGGACTTGTTGTGATTAATATAACGTTAAAAAGATTTTTAATAGTATATATATATATCAGTTCAAAACAATTATATCAGACAAAAACTAAAATAGCGGCACAAACGTCGCACAAATATTTAGGACAAGTTTGAGGAGATTTCGCCAAGGATGGTTATGATTGACAAAATGTTAACAACATGAAATCTATGAAGCGATAATAGTATAAAAACTATAATATTTAGACAAAAAAATTGCAGATGGTGGGGAGGCTGTTTATGAATAATAATATGTTAATAACACAAAACTTGTAAAAGTTTGACAAAAAAAAATCAGCTCAAACGATTGGGGCACGTTGGAGGAGCTTTGGACAAGGTAGGGGGGATTAACTATGACTAATACGAGGTTTATAACATAACTATAACACTATGTTAATAACAAAAACTATGAAACGTAAATAACATAAGAACTATACAACGTTAACATAAAAATTCTAAAAGATTAATAACATAAAAACTATAAAACGTTAATAACATAAGAACTATACAACGTTAACATACAAACTATAAAAGGTTAATAAAATAAAAACTATATAAGATTGATAGAATTAAAACTTTAAAACGTTAACACGATAACTATAAAAAGTTAACATAACAACTATGAAACATTAAGATATAAACACTCTAAAAGGTTAGCAACATACAAACTGTAAAACGTTAACACAAAAACTGTAAAACGTTAATAATATGAAAACTATAATAGTTACTAACCTAAAACAAAAATAACACAACTACAAAAGGTTAATAATATAAAAACTGTAAAACGTTAATAACATGAAAACTATTTACAAGTTAACATACAAACTATAAAACATTAATACCTGGAAAACTATAAAAAGGTAATAACATAAAAACTATACAAAGTAAACGTAAAAACTAAAACATGAACATACAAATTGTAAAAAGGTTAACAGCAGAAAAACTATGACAGTTACTATCATAAAAACTATCAAACGTCAACACAAAAACCAAAAAACCTGAACATGAAAACTATAAAAGGTTGATAACATAAAGACTATAAAACATTAAAATAAAAACTATAAAAAGTTAACATAAAAACTATAAAAGGTTAATAACATAAAAAATATACAACATTAACTTAAAAAACTATAAATGGTAACATAAAAACAATAAAAGGTTAATAACAAAAGTTATACAACATTAACCTAAAAACTATAAAAAGTTAATAACACAAAAAGTATACATTTACTTAACAACTATAAAAGTTTAATAACATAAAAACGATACAACATTAACATAAAAACTCTTAAACGTTTACATAAAAACTATAAAAGATTAATAACAAACACTGTACAACATTAACATAAAAACTGTAAAAGGTTAACATAAAAACTATAAAAGGTTAATAACATAAAAACTATACAGCATTAACATAAAACTATAGAAAGTTAACATAAAAACTATAAAAAGTTAATAACTTAAAAACTACAAAAGTTTAATAACATAAAAAAACGATACAACATTAACATAAAAACTATAAAACTTTAACATAAAAACTATAAAAGGTTAATAACATAAAAACTATACAACATTAACATAAAAACTAAAAAAGGTTAATAACATAAAAACTATAAAAGGTTAATAACATGAAAACTATACAACATACAAATTCCAAAAGGTTAACATAAAAACTATAAAAGGTTAATAACTTAAAAACTATAAAAGGTCAACATAAAAAGTATACAACATTAACATAAGAACTATAAAACCTTAATAACATAAAAACTATACAACATTAACCTAAAAACTATTAAAGGTTCACATGAAAACTATAAAACATCAATAACATAAAAACTATAAAAAGTTAATAACATAAAAAAATATAAAAGGTTAATAACATAAAAACTATAAAAGGTTAATAACTTAAAAACTATAAAATGTTAATAAAATAAAAAGTAAACATTTACATAAAAAGTATAAAACTTTAATAACATACAAACTATACAACATTAATATAAAAATTATAAAAGGTTCACATAAAAACTATAAAAGGTTCACATAAAAACTATAACAGGTTAATCACTTAAAAACTATAAATTGTTAACATAAAAACTATATTAACATAAAAACTATAAAACGTTAATAACATAAAAACTATACAACATTAACTTAAAAACGATAAAAAGGTTCACATAAAAACTATAAAACGTTAATAACATAAAAACTATAAAACGTTAATAAAATAAAAAATATAAATGTTAATTACATAAAAACTATAAAAGGTTAGTAACATAAAAACTATAAAAGGTTGATAACATAAAAAACTATAATAGATTAATAACATAAACAGTAAACTAAATTTACATAAAAACTATAAAACTTTAATAACATAAAAACTATACAACGTTAACACAAAAATGATAAAAGGTTCACATAAAAACTATAAAAGGTTCACATAAAAACTATAAAAGGTTAATAACATAAAACTATACAACATTAACATAAATTTATAAAACATTAATATAAAACTATAAAAGGTTAATAACTTCAAAACTATATATGTTAACAACATAAACAATATAAAACATTAAAAACTCAAAAAACTATGCACGTTAATAACATAAGAACTGTAAAAGGTTAATAACATAAAAACTATAGAAGGTTAATAACGTAAAAACTATAAAAGGTTAATAACATAAAAACTATACAGCATTAACATAAAACTGTAGAAAGTTAACATAAAAACTATAAAAAGTTAATAATTTAAAAACTACAAAAGTTTAATAACATAAAAAACGATACAACATTAACATAAAAACTATAAAAGGTTAATAACATAAAAACTATACAACATTGACATAAAAACTAAAAAAGGTTAATAACATAAAAACTATAAAGGGTTAATAACATGAAACTATACAACATTAACATAAATTTATAAAACATTAATATAAAACTATAAAAGGTTAATAACTTCAAAACTATATATGTTAACAACATAAACAATATAAAACATTAAAAACTCAAAAAACTATGCACGTTAATAACATAAGAACTGTAAAAGGTTAATAACATAAAAACTATAGAAGGTTAATAACGTAAAAACTATAAAAGGTTAATAACATAAAAACTATACAGCATTAACATAAAACTGTAGAAAGTTAACATAAAAACTATAAAAAGTTAATAATTTAAAAACTACAAAAGTTTAATAACATAAAAAACGATACAACATTAACATAAAAACTATAAAAGGTTAATAACATAAAAACTATACAACATTGACATAAAAACTAAAAAAGGTTAATAACATAAAAACTATAAAGGGTTAATAACATGAAAACTATACAACATACAAATTCCAAAAGGTTAACATAAAAACTATAATAGGTTAATAACTTAAAAACTAGAAAAGGTCAACATAAAAAGTATACAACATTAACATAAGAACTATAAAACCTTAACAACATAAAAACTATACAACATTAACCTAAAAACTATTAAAGGTTCACATGAAAACTATAAAACGTCAATAACATAAAAACTATAAAAAGTTAATAACATAAAAAACATTCGAATGTTCGAATGTTGTCTGTCAATCTGTGTTGGCCCTGCGATGAGGTGGCGACTTGTCCAGGGTGTACCCCGCCTTCTGCCCGATTGTAGCTGAGATAGGCGCCAGCGCCCCCCGCGACCCCAAAAAGGGAATAAGCGGTAGAAAATGGATGGATGGATGGAACATAAAAAAATATAAAAGGTTAATAACATAAAAACTATAAAAGGTTAATAACTTAAAAACTATAAAATGTTAATAAAATAAAAAGTAAACATTTACATAAAAAGTATACAACTTTAATAACATACAAACTATACAACATTAATATAAAAATTATAAAAGGTTCACATAAAAACTATAAAAGGTTCACATAAAAACTATAAAAGGTTAATCACTTAAAAACTATAAAATGTTAACATAAAAACTATATTAACATAAAAACTATAAAACGTTAATAACATAAAAACTATACAACATTAACATAAATTTATAAAACATTAATACAAAACTATAAAAGGTTAATAACTTCAAAACTATACATGTTAACAACATAAAAAATATAAAACATTAAAAACTCAAAAAACTATGCACGTTAATAACATAAGAACTGTACAAGGTTAATAACATAAAAACTATAGAAGATTAATAACGTAAAAACTATAAAAGGTTAATAACATAAAAACTATACAGCATTAACATAAAACTATAGAAAGTTAACATAAAAACTATAAAAAGTTAATAATTTAAAAACTACAAAAGTTAATAACATAAAAAACGATACAACATTAACATAAAAACTATAAAAGGTTAATAACATAAAAACTATACAACATACAAATTCCAAAAGGTTAACATAAAAACTATAATAGGTTAATAACTTAAAAACTAGAAAAGGTCAACATAAAAAGTATACAACATTAACATAAGAACTATAAAACCTTAATAATATAAAAACTATACAACATTAACCTAAAAACTATTAAAGGTTCACATGAAAACTATAAAACGTCAATAACATAAAAACTATAAAAAGTTGATAACATAAAAAAATATAAAAGGTTAATAACATAAAAACTATAAAAGGTTAATAACTTAAAAACTATACATGTTAACAACATAAAAAATATAAAACATTAAAAACTCAAAAAACTATGCACGTTAATAACATAAGAACTGTACAAGGTTAATAACATAAAAACTATAGGTTAATAACGTAAAAACTATAAAAGGTTAATAACATAAGGGTTTTTTGTTTTGTTCGTATTTTAGTGTTGTGTTAACATTTTGGATCCAAATCCATTTAAAAAGCATCCAAAACGGCTTAAAAAGGGGGCGGGGCCTCATGTGACCTCAGGCGGCGTGCAGCCAATCAAGGTGTGAGAGGATGTGAAAGGTTTTTCATTGATGGTGTCTCACTTTGGGGACAAAGGCCTTCAAAAAAAAAAAAAAAATTGCCAAGGAAAATTTAGTCCGGGCGCCGCGTTTGCAGACTTCACCTAATTCATAAAAGCGACACTTATTTGGCGACACGTACAGAAAAAGACGAGACTCCGGAGCGAGAGCGCTCGTTAACCTTTTACTTCATCAAACGCACACGTCGGGAAATAAAAGGTGTCTCTGCAGACGTACGCCTGCACGCTCTCCAAATAATCCAATTCTAATTTCTTGTATTGAAGTTTTGCACTTTGAGACGGGAAACATCAGGCGCTTCCCCTCCCATTTCTAATCAATAAAAAGGGCCCCACTGTAATTTATTTGTCCAACAACTGTCATCACCGCCACTTATATGCAAAAAAACACAAATAAGTGTGCTTATTTCTACCAAAGACAAATGCATTATTCATTATGAAGCACAGCAATTTTCCCTGCAGACACTTGACTGCTCCTCGCTCTGATGCCAGGGGCGTCCAAACTTTGTCAAGCGAGGGCCGCATGAATACATTTTGTAGGATGCGGGGGCCACTTTGATACATTGTGTACCTTAATCTCTAAAGGCCTTAGTTAGCCACATGCGTGGACAGCATCTTTTAGCTTTTATTTCCAAAATTGTGTACACTACTGAATTGGGGTCTTATGGCAACTTATGTGGACAGTTATACTACCATTTGGTGGTGTCAGAAAAGTATAACATACAATGGAATTTGGAGTAAAAAACTGTAAAAATAAGATTTAGCATGTCACTAAACATGAAGTACAAACCCCGTTTCCATATGAGTTGGGAAATTGTGTTAGATGTAAATATAAACGGAATACAATGATTTGCAATTCCTTTTCAACCCATATTCAATTGAATGTACTACAAAGACAAGATATTTGATGTTCAAACTCATAAACTTTATTTTTTTTTGCAAATAATAATTAACTTAGAATTTCACAGCTGCAACACGTGCCAAAGTAGTTGGGAAAGGGCATGTTCACCACTGTGTTACATCACATTTTCTTTTAACAACACTCAATAAACGTTTGGGAACTGAGGAAACTAATTGTTGAAGCTTTGAAAGTGGAATTCTTTCCCATTCTTGTTTTAAGTAGAGCTTCATTCGTACAACAGTCCGGGGTCTCCTCTTTCGTATTTTACGCTTCATAATGCGCCACACATTTTCGAAGGGAGACAGGTCTGGACTGCCGGCGGGCCAGGAAAGTACCCGCACTCTTTTTTTACGAAGCCACGCTGTTGTAACACGTGCTGAATGTGGCTTGGCATTGTCTTGCTGAAATAAGCAGGGGCGTCCATGAAAAAGACGGCGTTTTGATGGCAGCATATGTTGTTCCAAAACCTGTATGTACCTTTCAGCATTAATGGTGCCTTCACAGATGTGTAAGTTACCCATGCCTTCCAAATAAGTCTTTGATGAGCATGCCTCAACTTTATCAGTATTTATTGCCACCTTTCCCAACTTCTTTGTCACGTGTCGCTGGCATCAAATTTTAAAGTTAATGATTATTTGCAAAAAAAAAAAGTTTATCAGTTTGAACATCAAATATGTCGTCTTTGTAGCATATTCAACTGAATATGGGTTTAATTTGCTAAAAAAGTGTTAATGTTAGTGTCATGTATTTGTGATCATGTTCTGTTTAGTTATGTTCTGTTTTGTTTTTGACTCCATTAGTTCCTGTTTTTGCACACCCCGCTTTGTTTTAGTTTTCATGACAACCATTAGTTTCACCTGGCTCATTTGTTTGGACTCACGCACCTGTCAATAATCACAGCACTATTTAAGCCTGTAGTTGCCAGGCAGTCAGCCTGGCGACATCACCTTCAACTCACGTTCGACACACCCTTGTTGTCCATGCCGACGATCCATGTTCCTTTCTCGTTCCAAGTAAGTTTTTCGTTATTCATGCCCTAGAGCAAGTTTTTGTTTTATGTCCATAGTTTTGCCTTGGTGCAAGTTTTTGTTTTCATAGCCAAGTTTTGAACCGCCTCTGTGAGCGCCTTTCGTTTGTTCCTTTTTTGAGATAATAATAATTAAAGATGTCATTACCTTCACGTCGTGTCCGCTCCAATCACTTTGCACCACGGGAAAACAAACCGCATCAAAGTCCGAGCCTTGACAGTTAGCATGCTAAAAAGTTAACCGGACCCTGCGTTAAGTACCAAAAACTATTACTCTGATGTGTGTGGCTGTAAAAAATGTGTTTGAAATGCATCAACTAAAATATTTGACGCTGACATGTTTTCCTGCGAAATTAGCAAAAAACTAGCATGCTGGTATCAGAATGCTAACAATTGTTAAAAAAATTAGCTATGGGCCAAACTTCGGACAGCGAACTCTGTGAAGCAGTTGGAGCGTAGCACTGAACAGAGTGAGCCAATAACACCAGCTAAGGATGTTCATTAATATCTAAACGGGCAGACATTTATCTAAGAAAATAAAAAGAAGCTGATGATCTCCCAGCATCTACAGCTTCACAATCAAACATGTGGAAGTACACCCGACTCTCATGTTCCTACAAGGCAAACACGTGTCATCATGTCTTTTGACCTTCTTGATGAAGCAAAACGCTCGCCGACGTCGCTTCTGAACAAATGCTCACCTTTGCGCTCGACATCGTTTGTCATCCTGCTGGGTCAACGTGGCAGGTAATTAACATGTAATTAGCGCACGGCCACCCGGCGCCGCTTAACGAGAGGTCGGCGACTCGGAAAACTCACACTTCGTATGTCGTCACTTTTTAAAAAACCTAGAAGTGACTTGATGTGTTGAATAATTTGGGTCTTTTTTTAAGATCGATTTAGCTTGTGTTAACCTCGATTTATAACTCAAGCCGCTCTCCATGCGCTGTGGTCACCGTTTAATTGAATACTGTTTCGAATAGTGGTTCTTAAAGATGATTCTACGGACTCTGTGGGTTCCCCTAGGGCCGTCTAAATGGACCTTTACAAGGTCTGTAAATCGGACAGTGTTGGGTCTATTTTGCTTCTATTTATACACTCTCAGAGTTAAGGATGTACCTTGAAATGTAGAATGTTGGAGAAACACTGCTTTAGGGGATGGGGTCGGAATTTATATTTACAAGTCTGTAACTGACACACACATACACAAGCACGCACACACACACACAAACACACTCACAAACACACTTTCGTGTATTTCTGAACTTCTGGGGACCTCTGAAAAATGCCTACCTCTTTAGAACCAGCCTTTCTAGATGTGTATTTACAACACTAATAATATATACATACTAATCAAATATATAAAAAAAGCTTGTTGTGAAAAATGAGTTGGAATTTCACAAGAAAAAGGTCACAATTTCTCAAGAATCACATATAATTTTGCCAGAAAAGTCATAATTTTACTAAATGCAAGTCAAAATTTGACAAGAAAAACTGAACAGTTGTGCGATATTATGATGAAAGTTGTAAATGTACTCAATAACAGTCGCAATTTTACAAGAAAAGGTTAGCATTTTGGCATTTTATTAAAAGAGTCGTAATTTTACTCGACAAAAGTCACAATTTTATATTCTAAATTGATCTTTACAAGGTCTGTAACTTTGTGTTTGGTCTATTTGCTTCTAGTATTTATACACTCTCAGAGTTAAGGAAGTACCTTGAAATGTAGAATGTTGGAGAAACACCGCTTTAGGGGATGGGGTCTGAATTTATATTTACAAGTCTGTAACGGACACACACACACACACTTACACAAGCAAGCAAAAACACACTTTCTTGTATTTCTGAACTTCTGGGGACCTCTGAAAAATGCCTACCTCTTTAGGACCAGCCTTTCTAGATATTGAAAGATGTGTATTTACAACACTAATAATATATACATACTAATCAAATATATAAAAAAAGCATAATGTGAAAAATGAGTTGGAATTTCGCAAGAAAAAGGTCACAATTTCTCAAGAAACATTTTATAATTTTGCTGAATAATTTGGGTCTTTTTTTAAGATCGATTTAGCTTGTGTTAACCTCGATTTATAACTCAAGCCGCTCTCCATGCGCTGTGGTCACCGTTTAATTGAATACTGTTTCGAATAGTGGTTCTTAAAGATGATTCTACGGACTCTGTGGGTTCCCCTAGGGCCGTCTAAATGGACCTTTACAAGGTCTGTAAATCGGACAGTGTTGGGTCTATTTTGCTTCTATTTATACACTCTCAGAGTTAAGGATGTACCTTGAAATGTAGAATGTTGGAGAAACACGCTTTAGGGGATGGGGTCGGAATTTATATTTACAAGTCTGTAACTGACACACACATACACAAGCACGCACACACACACACAAACACACTCACAAACACACTTTCGTGTATTTCTGACATTCTGGGGACCTCTGAAAAATGCCTACCTCTTTAGAACCAGCCTTTCTAGATGTGTATTTACAACACTAATAATATATATTTACTAATCAAATATATAAAAAAAGCTTGTTGTGAAAAATGAGTTGGAATTTCACAAGAAAAAGGTCACAATTTCTCAAGAATCACATATAATTTTGCCAGAAAAGTCATAATTTTACTAAATGCAAGTCAAAATTTGACAAGAAAAACTGAACAGTTGTGCGATATTATGATGAAAGTTGTAAATGTACTCAATAACAGTCGCAATTTTACAAGAAAAGGTTAGCATTTTGGCATTTTATTAAACGAGTCGTAATTTTACTCGACAAAAGTCACAATTTTATATTCTAAATTGATCTTTACAAGGTCTGTAACTTTGTGTTTGGTCTATTTGCTTCTAGTATTTATACACTCTCAGAGTTAAGGAAGTACCTTGAAATGTAGAATGTTGGAGAAACACCGCTTTAGGGGATGGGGTCTGAATTTATATTTACAAGTCTGTAACGGACACACACACACACACACTTACACAAGCAAGCAAAAACACACTTTCTTGTATTTCTGAACTTCTGGGGACCTCTGAAAAATGCCTACCTCTTTAGGACCAGCCTTTCTAGATATTGAAAGATGTGTATTTACAACACTAATAATATATACATACTAATCAAATATATAAAAAAAGCATAATGTGAAAAATGAGTTGGAATTTCGCAAGAAAAAGGTCACAATTTCTCAAGAAAAATTTTATAATTTTGCCGGTATTATAATAAAAGTCATCATTTTACTCAACGCAAGTCAACATTTTACAAGAAAAACTGAACATTTCTGCAATATTATGATGAAAGTTGGAATTTTACTCAACAACAGTCGCAATTTTACATGAAAACCTTAGAATTTTGGCAATTTTTTGATAAGAGTCGTAATTTTACTCGACAAAAGTCACAATTTTCAATTCTAGATGGACCTCTACAAGGTCTGTAACTCTGACAGTGTTTGGTCTATTTGCTTCTAGTATTTATACACTCTCAGAGTTAAGGATGTACCTTGAAATGTAGAATGTTGAAGAAACACTGCTTTAGGGGATGGGGTCGGAATTTATATTTACAAGTCTGTAACGGACCCACACACACACACTTACACAAGCAAGCACACACACACTTTCCTGTACTTCTGACTTTCTGGGGACCTCTGAAAAATGCCTACCTCTTTGGGACCAGCCTTTCTAGATATTAAAAAATGTGTATTTACAACATTAATAATATATACATACTAAACAAATATATATAAAAAAAAGATTGTTGTGAAAAATGAGTTGGAATTTCACAAGAAAAATTTCACAATTTCTCAAGAAAAACGTAAAATGTTGCCAGTATTATAATAAAAGTCGTCATTTAACTCAACGCAAGTCAACATTTTACAAGAAAAAATTAATATTTCTGCAATATTATGATGAAAGTTTAAATTTTACTCAACAACAGTTGCAATTTTACAAGAAAAGGTTAGCATTTTGTCAGTTTTATGAAAAGGGTCGTAATATTACTCGACAAAAGTCACAATTTTAAATTCTAAATGGACCTAAAGGTATGTGACTCTGACAGTGTTGGGTCTATTTGCTTCTATTTATACACTCTCAGAGTTAAGGATGTACCTTGAAATTTAGAATGTTGGAGAAACACTGCTTTAGGGGATGGGGTCGGAATTTATATTTACAAGTCTGTAACTGACACACACATACACAAGCACGAACACACACAAAAACACAAACACACTCACACACACACTATCGTGTATTTCTGACCTTCTGGGGACCTCTGAAAAATGCCTACCTCTTTAGAACTAGCCTGTCTAGATGTGTATTTACAACACTAATAATATATACATACTAATCAAATATATAAAAAAAGCTTGTTGTGAAAAATGAGTTGGAATTTCACAAAAAAAAGGTCACAATTTCTCAAGAAAAACGTATCAACTTTGGCAGTATTATAATAAAAGTCGTCATTTTACTCAATGCAAGTCAAAATCTGACAAGAAAAACTGAACAGTTGTGCGATATTATGATGAAAGTTGTAATTTTACTCAATAACAGTCGCAATTTTACAAGAAAAGGTTAGCTCTTTGGCAATTTTACGAAAACAGTCGTTATTTTACTCGACAAGTCATAATTTTAAATTCTAAATGGACTTCTAAAAGGTCTATAACTCTGACATTATTGGGTCTATTTGCTTGTATTTATACACTCTCAGAGATCAAGGATGTACCTTGAAATTTAGAATGTTGGAGAAACACTGCTTTAGGGGATTGGGTCTGAATTTATATTTACAAGTCTGTAACGGAGACACACACACAATCATACACACTTTCTTGTATTTCTGAACTTCTGGGGACCTCTGAAAAATGCCTACCTCTTTAGGACTAGCCTTTCTAGATATTTAAAGATGTGTATTTACAACATTAATAATACATACATACTAATCAAATATATAAAAAAAGCTTGTTTGGAAAAATTTGTTGGAATTTCAGAAGAAAAAAGGTCACCATTTCTCAAGAAAAACGTATAATTTTGCCAGAAAAGTCATAATTTTACTCAATGCAAGTCAAAATTTGACAAGAAAAACTGAACAGTTGTGCGATATTATGATGAAAGTTGTAAATTTACTCAATAACAGTCACAATTTTACAAGAAAAGGTTAGCCCTTTAGCAATTTTATGAAGAGTCGTAATTTTACTCGACAAAAGTCACAATTTTAAATTCTAAATGGACCTCTACAAGGTCTGTAACTCTGACAGTGTTGGGTCTATTTGCTTCTATTTATACACTCTCAGAGTTAAGGATATACCTTTAAATTTAGAATGTTGGAGAAACACTGCTTTAGGGGCTGGGCTCTGAATTTATATTTACAAGTCTGTAACTGACACAAACATACACGCACACACACACAAACACACTCACACACACACACACACACTTTCGTGTATTTCTGACCTTCTGGGGACCTCTGAAAAATGCCTACCTCTTTAGAGCCAGCCTTTCTAGATGTGTATTTACAACACTAATAATATATACATACTAATCAAATATATAAAAAAAGGTTGTTGTGAAAAATTAGTTGGAATTTCACAAGAAAAACTTCACAATTCCTCAAGAAAAATGTATAATTTTGCCAGTATTATAGAAAAATCATAATTTTACTCAACACATGTCAAAATTTTACAAGAAAAACTGAACGTTTGTGCGATATTTTGATAAAAGTTGGAATTTTACTCAATAACAGTCGCAGTTTTACAAGAAAAGCTTAGAACCAGCCTTTCTAGATGTGTATTTACAACACTAATAATATATACATACTAATCATATATATTAAAAAAAGCTTGTTGTGAAAAATTAGTTGGAATTTCACAAGAAAAAGGTCATAATTTCTCAAGAAAAACTTATTTTGCCAGAAAAGTCATAATTTTACTCAATGCAAGTCAAAATTTGACAAGAAAAACTGAACAGTTGTGCGATATTATGATGAAAGTTGTAAATTTACTCAATAACAGTCACAATTTTACAAGAAAAGGTTAGCCCTTTAGCAATTTTATGAAGAGTCGTAATTTTACTCGACAAAAGTCACAATTTTAAATTCTAAATGGACCTCTACAAGGTCTGTAACTCTGACAGTGTTGGGTCTATTTGCTTCTATTTATACACTCTCAAAGTTAAGGATGTACCTTGAAATGTAGAATGTTGGAGAAACACTGCTTTGGGGGATGGGGTCGGAATTTATATTTACAAGTCTGTAACGGACACACACACACACTTACACAAGCAAGCAAAAACACACTTTCTTGTATTTCTGAACTTCTGGGGACCTCTGAAAAATGCCTACCTCTTTAGGACCAGCCTTTCTAGATATTGAAAGATGTGTATTTACAACACTAATAATATATACATACTAATCAAATATATAAAAAAAGCATAATGTGAAAAATGAGTTGGAATTTCGCAAGAAAAAGGTCACAATTTCTCAAGAAAAATTTTATAATTTTGCCAGTATTATAATAAAAGTCATCATTTTACTCAACGCAAGTCAACATTTTACAAGAAAAACTGAACATTTCTGCAATATTATGATGAAAGTTGGAATTTTACTCAACAACAGTCGCAATTTTACATGAAAACCTTAGAATTTTGGCAATTTTTTGATAAGAGTCGTAATTTTACTCGACAAAAGTCACAATTTTCAATTCTAGATGGACCTCTACAAGGTCTGTAACTCTGACAGTGTTTGGTCTATTTGCTTCTAGTATTTATACACTCTCAGAGTTAAGGATGTACCTTGAAATGTAGAATGTTGAAGAAACACTGCTTTAGGGGATGGGGTCGGAATTTATATTTACAAGTCTGTAACGGACCCACACACACACACTTACACAAGCAAGCACACACACACTTTCCTGTACTTCTGACTTTCTGGGGACCTCTGAAAAATGCCTACCTCTTTGGGACCAGCCTTTCTAGATATTTAAAGATGTGTATTTACAACATTAATAATATATACATACTAAACAAATATATATAAAAAAAAGATTGTTGTGAAAAATGAGTTGGAATTTCACAAGAAAAATTTCACAATTTCTCAAGAAAAACGTAAAATGTTGCCAGTATTATAATAAAAGTCGTCATTTAACTCAACACAAGTCAACATTTTACAAGAAAAACTGAATATTTCTGCAATATTATGATGAAAGTTTAAATTTTACTCAACAACAGTTGCAATTTTACAAGAAAAGGTTAGCATTTTGTCAGTTTTATGAAAAGAGTCGCAATATTACTCGACAAAAGTCACAATTTTTAATTCTAAATGGACCTAAAGGTATGTGACTCTGACAGTGTTGGGTCTATTTGCTTCTATTTATACACTCTCAGAGTTAAGGATGTACCTTGAAATGTAGAATGTTGGAGAAACACTGCTTTAGGGGATGGGGTCGGAATTTATATTTACAAGTCTGTAACTGACACACACATACACAAGCACGAACACACACAAAAACACAAACACACTCACACACACACTTTCGTGTATTTCTGACCTTCTGGGGACCTCTGAAAAATGCCTACCTCTTTAGAACTAGCCTGTCTAGATGTGTATTTACAACACTAATAATATATACATACTAATCAAATATATAAAAAAAGCTTGTTGTGAAAAATGAGTTGGAATTTCACAAAAAAAAGGTCACAATTTCTCAAGAAAAACGTATCAACTTTGGCAGTATTATAATAAAAGTCGTCATTTTACTCAATGCAAGTCAAAATCTGACAAGAAAAACTGAACAGTTGTGCGATATTATGATGAAAGTTGTAATTTTACTCAATAACAGTCGCAATTTTACAAGAAAAGGTTAGCCCTTTGGCAATTTTACGAAAACAGTCGTTATTTTACTCGACAAGTCATAATTCTAAATTCTAAATGGACTTCTAAAAGGTCTATAACTCTGACATTATTGGGTCTATTTGCTTGTATTTATACACTCTCAGAGATCAAGGATGTACCTTGAAATTTAGAATGTTGGAGAAACACTGCTTTAGGGGATTGGGTCTGAATTTATATTTACAAGTCTGTAACGGAGACACACACACACTCATACACACTTTCTTGTATTTCTGACTTTCTGGGGACCTCTGAAAAATGCCTACCTCTTTAGGACTAGCCTTTCTAGATATTTAAAGATGTGTATTTACAACATTAATAATATATACATACTAATCAAATATATAAAAAAAGCTTGCTTGGAAAAATTTGTTGGAATTTCAGAAGAAAAAAGGTCACCATTTCTCAAGAAAAACGTATAATTTTGCCAGAAAAGTCATAATTTTACTCAATGCAAGTCAAAATTTGACAAGAAAAACTGAACAGTTGTGCGATATTATGATGAAAGTTGTAAATTTACTCAATAACAGTCGCAATTTTACAAGAAAAGGTTAGCCCTTTAGCAATTTTATGAAGAGTCGTAATTTTACTCGACAAAAATCACAATTTTAAATTCTAAATGGACCTCTACAAGGTCTGTAACTCTGACAGTGTTGGGTCTATTTGCTTCTATTTATACACTCTCAGAGTTAAGGATGTACCTTTAAATTTAGAATGTTGGAGAAACACTGCTTTAGGGGATGGGCTCTGAATTTATATTTACAAGTCTGTAACGGACACAAACACATACACGCACACACACACAAACACACTCACACACACACACACACACACACTTTCGTGTATTTCTGACCTTCTGGGGACCTCTGAAAAATGCCTACCTCTTTAGAGCCAGCCTTTCTAGATGTGTATTTACAACACTAATAATATATACATACTAATCAAATATATAAAAAAAGGTTGTTGTGAAAAATTAGTTGGAATTTCACAAGAAAAACTTCACAATTCCTCAAGAAAAATGTATAATTTTGCCAGTATTATAGAAAAATCATAATTTTACTCAACACATGTCAAAATTTTACAAGAAAAACTGAACGTTTGTGCGATATTTTGATAAAAGTTGGAATTTTACTCAATAACAGTCGCAGTTTTACAAGAAAAGCTTAGAACCAGCCTTTCTAGATGTGTATTTACAACACTAATGATATATACATACTAATCAAATATATTAAAAAAAGCTTGTTGTGAAAAATTAGTTGGAATTTCACAAGAAAAAGGTCATAATTTCTCAAGAAAAACTTATTTTGCCAGAAAAGTCATAATTTTACTCAATGCAAGTCAAAATTTGACAAGAAAAACTGAACAGTTGTGCGATATTATGATGAAAGTTGTAAATTTACTCAATAACAGTCCCAATTTTACAAGAAAAGGTTGGCATTTTGGCAATTTTATGAAAAGAGTCGTAATTTTACTCGACAAAAGTCACAATTTTAAATTCTGAATGGACCTCTACAAGGTCTGTAACTCTGACAGTGTTGGGTTTATTTGCTTCTATTTATACACTCTCAGAGTTAAGGATGTACCTTGAAATGTAGAATGTTGGAGAAACACTGCTTTGGGGGATGGGGTCGGAATTTATATTTACAAGTCTGTAACTGACACACACACACACTTTCTTGTATTTCTGACCTTCTGGGGACCTCTGACGAATGCCTACCTCTTTAGGACAAGCCTTTCTAGATATTTAAAGATGTGTATTTACAACACTAATAATATATACATACTAATCAAATATAAAAAAAAGCTTGTTGTGAAACATGAGTTGGAATTTCACAAGAAAAAAGGTCACCATTTCTCAAGAAAAACGTATAATTTTGCCAGTATTATAAGAAAAGTCATAATTTTACTCAACGCAAGTCGAAATTTTACAAGAAAAACTGAACATTTGTATGATATTATGATGAAAGTTGTAATTTTACTCAATAACTCTCAGAGCGTGGACTTTGGGGTTTGTTTTTCCGGAATGCAAAGGAAAGTTGGCACGAGCAAGACGTGAATGTAAGTACATCCTTTATTTTTAACACTCTAACTAACAAAAGGTAAACAAAAGGCGTGCACAATGGCGAAGAACAAACTTGACTACTGAAAACAAAAACTAGCACAAAGGCATGACTATGGACAAAAGACAAAACTCAATAAATGTGACATAAAAAAAAACAAAAAAACTTACGTGGCATGGGCAGAAGGAAAACTATGGAAAGTGTGGTTAACAGGCATGGCATGGCATGAAGGGAGTAGAGATAAAGTCGCCAGGCTGACCACCTTGCAACTACAGGTTTAAATAATACAGGTGATTGAACAGGTGCGTGACATGGCAGGTGAAACTAAAGAGTTGCTATGGTAACAAAACAAACCAGGAAGTGCAAAAATAGCAAATGATTGTCCAAAAAACAAAACCGAACATGACCAAAACAAAACATGATCCCATAGACGTGACAATAACAGTTGCAATTTTACAAGAAAAGCTTAGAATTTTGGCAATTTTATGAAAAGAGTCGTAATTTAACCCTACAAAAGTCACAATTTTATAAGAAAACTTCAAAATGTTGGCGATATAATAATAATCTGAGTTTACTCATAAAATTTCACTATTTTACAAGAACAACAAAACAATTGGCAAAAATGTGATACAAATCAGAATTTTAAATGACAATGTCACCATTTTGCATTAAAAAGTAATAATTTTACAATAAAAAAGTGATCATTTTAATAGAAATTATTGCAATATTACGGAAACAGAAAGTATATGAGAAACCGTTCCCAATTTTATAAGAAAAAAGTCGATACATTGTGAGAAAAAGACTGCTTTTAGTTAAAAAATATTTTGGTTTTGTATGTATTTGGTTTTTAATCTTCATTATTCACCTGAAGTTATTACAGTATGTCACTATACACATATTTTAATTTTTTTTTAAATTAATTTTAGCCAAAGGGGGAGCATTTCAAATTCTTACACACACTTGTTATTTCATATGTTGGCCAGAGGGAGAGCATTTCTAAATTTTACACACACTTGTTATTTTATATGTTGAAAAAAGGGGGCGCAAGTTTAAAAGTGACACACAGTCATTTTGAAAAATCCCTCCTTTTTGGGGCCACCCTCATTTTGATAAATTTCACCACCAGGGGTGCAAATGAGATCTCTATTTTTTGTTTTTTTGTAATGTGCTTAAAGGGGAACATTATCAGCAGACCTATGCAAGCGTCAATATATACCTTGATGTTGCAGAAAAAAGACCATGTATTTTTTTAACCGATTTCCGAACTCTAAATGGGTGAATTTTGCCGAATTATACGCCTTTCTGTACATCAGTCTTGTAGCGATGACGTCAGAACGTGACGTCACCCAGGTAACACACCCGCCATATTCATTTTCACATTACAAACAAAGGGTTTCAGCTCTGTTATTTTCGACTATTTTTTGGAACCTTGGAGACATCATGCCTCGTCGGTGTGTTGTCGGAGGTTGTAACAACACTAACAGGGAGGGATTCAAGTTGCACCACTGGCAAGAAATCTGCCGCCAGACCCCCATTGAATGTACCAGAGTGTCTTCACATTTGACCGGCGATGCTAAGACAGACATGGCACAGAGATGTATGGATAACCTGCAGATGCATTTGCAACGATTAAGTCAACGAAATCACAAAGGTGAGTTTCGTTGATGTTGTTGACTTATGTGCAAATCAGACATATTTGGTCGCAGCATGAATGCCAGCTAATCGATGCTAAAATGCTACGCTAATCGATGCTAACATGCTATTTACGCTAGCTGTATGTACATTTGAAACTAGATACCCACATTTTATGCGAAACAAACACTTACCAATCGACGGATTTAAGTTGCTCCAGTGTCAAAAGATGCGAAAGTCCTGATCGTTTGGTCCGCAAATTTTACCGGCGATGCTAATAAGGCAGCCATGCTATGGGCCACTTCATTAGGTACACCCATGCTATGGCCGAATAGCGTCAATAGCTATTCGCTCAATAGCTTCAGTTTCTTCTTCAATTTCGTTTTCGTTATCTGCCTCCAGACTCCGACCATCTGTTTCAATACATGCGTAATCTGTTGAATCGCTTAAGCCGCTGAAATCCGAGTCTGAATCCGAGCTAATGCCGCTATATCTTGTTGTGGTAACTGTCATGTTGTTTGTATTGGCAGCCCTGTATGACGTCACAGGGAAGTGGACAGTTGCATCGCAAATAGCGAAAATCAAGAACTTTAAACCTTTTTTTAGGGATATTCCGGGAGGTGTAACATTTTGAAAAAAACTTCGAAAAATTAAACAAGCCACTGGGAACTGATTTTTATTGTTTTGAACCCTTTTGAAATTGTGATAATGTTCCCCTTTAAGGCCGAGGACCACAGATGGCCCCTGTTCCGCACTTTGGGCAACCCAGCCGTAGACGCCAACTGTTAATGGCCACGATAGTCTTAGTACCGTAGTGTATTTTTTTCATCCTACAGTCAAATATGGGACGAGGAAGTCGTAAAATCACCTGTTCACCTAGCGTTTTTTTTTTCCAGAGATTAATACGGAAATCCTTGTTTGGCTGCCGTCTTGTTTTATCATATATCGCTGCCTTTGCACATGTCAATGTTTACTTTTGTATGCACATTAAATCAACCAAAAATCTTGACTTTGGAGCAATGTTCACGGACTCTAGTATTTGGCTCTATTAGATGCAATGGTTTTCCGTATTGGGACCGTGATTTCGGTCCTAACTTGTTCACCGGTCCTCACGTTGTAGGTACTTTTCCTTGTTGATGTCTCAAGAAGGGTAGAAATACAACACACACACACACACACACACACACACACACACACACACACACACACACACACACACACACACACACACACACACACAGAGTCTTTTTTTCAAGTGTGAAATGGCCAAGAGAAGAGGCAAATAAATGCTACACAGCTCGGCAACAAATACAGGATAATGATAGACTTTGGTCAGGCGGTAAAACACTACATTTTAAAAAGGAAACTCAACAATAAACACAATTGGGTAGTTACCTTCTTTTAGCGAGCAGGAGAAGGTTGAGTGAGTTTCGAAAGTCGGCGCTGTTGTGTGTGAAAGATAGTTTGAGATGCCAAGACCTGCCTGCCTACTTCTTCTTCTTTTTTTAATGGCGTTTGGCAAGCAACCTTGCGGTGTGCATTACCGCCACCTACTGAAATAGAGTGTGAACCGAGATAGTAAACTACTCTAAAAAATGTTATTCAACCATGTGTGATGATTCGTTGACTCCGCACTCCAGAACCACATTTTGCAATAGCATACTGAAGCCCTAAAGATGCTGCAAGCTAACATGATTTCTTGAAAAGTACAAAAAAAAAAAAAAAAAAAATGTTTTCCTTAAAAAAGTAACAAAAAAACAAATAAAAAAACAAAAACATTTAAATTTTGCCCTGTATGACAGAAACTGGGACCCCAAGGACAACACAATAATATTCAGCAGTAAAGATGCTGCAAGCTGACATGATTCCTTGAAAAGTGCAAAAAAAAAAAAAAAAAAAAAATGAAAATTAATGTTTTTCTTAAAAAAGTAACAACAAAACAAATAAAAAAACAAAAACATTTAAGTTTTGCCCTGTATGACAGAAACTGGGACCCCAAGGACAACACAATAATATTAAGCAGTAAAGATGCTGCAAGCTGACATGATTCCTTGAAAAGTGCAAAAAAAAAAAAAAAAAAAAAAAAAAAAGAAAATTAATGTTTTTCTTAAAAAAGTAACAACAAAACAAATAAAAAAACAAAAATATTTAAGTTTGCCTTGGATGAAAGAAACTGGGACCCATAGGACAACACGATAATATTCAGCACTAAAGATGCTGCAAGCTAACATGATTTCTTGAAAAGTACAACAAAAAAAAAAAAAAATACAAATGTTTTCCTTAAAAAAGTAACAAAAAAACAAATAAAAAAACAAAAACATTTAAATTTTGCCCTGTATGACAGAAACTGGGACCCCAAGGACAACACAATAATATTCAGCAGTAAAGATGCTGCAAGCTGACATGATTCCTTGAAAAGTGCAAAAAAAAAAAAAAAAAAAAATGAAAATTAATGTTTTTCTTAAAAAAGTAACAACAAAACAAATAAAAAAACAAAAATATTTAAGTTTGCCTTGGATGACAGAAACTGGGACCCGAAGGACAACACGATAATATTCAGCACTAAAGATGCTGCAAGCTAACATGATTTCTTGAAAAGTACAACAAAAAAAAAAAAAATACAAATGTTTTCCTTAAAAAAGTAACAAAAAAACAAATGAAAAAACAAAAACATTTAAATTTTGCCCTGTATGACAGAAACTGGGACCCCAAGGACAACACAATAATATTCAGCAGTAAAGATGCTGCAAGCTGACATGATTCCTTGAAAAGTGCAAAAAAAAAATAAAAAAAATAATGAAAATTAATGTTTTTCTTAAAAAAGTAACAACAAAACAAATAAAAAAACAAAAATATTTAAGTTTGCCTTGGATGACAGAAACTGGGACCCGAAGGACAACACGATAATATTCAGCACTAAAGATGCTGCAAGCTAACATGATTCCTTGAAAAGTGCCCCCCCCCAAAAAATACAAATGTTTTTCTTAAAAAAAGTAAAAACAAAACAAGTAAAAAACAAAAACATTTAAAATTTGCCTTGGATGACCGAAACTGGGACCACAAGGACAACACGATAATATTCAGCAGTAAAGTTGCTGCAAGCTGGCAAATTTTCTTGAAAGGTGCAGAAAAAGGTCTTAAAGAAACTAACAACAATACATAAATAAATAAATACGTAAAACAGAAAGAGGAAAACAAAAAAATTTGCCTTAAAAACTTATTTCTTTCAATGACAAAGACTCCGCCCCCCGAGCCAACATGTTGCATTTGCATATCTTAACCCTAAATAAAATAAAATAAATGTTTGCCTTTTAAAAAAAACTTACACAACAAAACAAATAACTAACAAAACAAAAAAAATAAACGTTTGCCTTGCATGATCAAGACTAGGACCCCAAGGACAACACAATAATATTCAGCAGTAAAGATGCTGCAAGCTGACATGATTCCTTGAAAAGTGCAAAAAAATAAATAAAAAAAAATAATGAAAATTAATGTTTTTCTTAAAAAAGTAACAACAAAACAAATACAAAAACAAAAATATTTAAGTTTGCCTTGGATGACAGAAACTGGGACCCGAAGGACAACACGATAATATTCAGCACTAAAGATGCTGCAAGCTAACATGATTTCTTGAAAAGTACAACAAAAAAAAAAAAAAAATACAAATGTTTTCCTTAAAAAAGTAACTAAAAAACAAATAAAAAAACAAAAACATTTAAATTTTGCCCTGTATGACAGAAACTGGGACCCCAAGGACAACACAATAATATTCAGCAGTAAAGATGCTGCAAGCTGACATGATTCCTTGAAAAGTGCAAAAAAAAAAAAAAAATAAATGAAAATTAATGTTTTTCTTAAAAAAGTAACAACAAAACAAATAAAAAAACAAAAATATTTAAGTTTGCCTTGGATGACAGAAACTGGGACCCGAAGGACAACACGATAATATTCAGCACTAAAGATGCTGCAAGCTAACATGATTCCTTGAAAAGTGCCCCCCCCCAAAAAATACAAATGTTTTTCTTAAAAAAAGTAACAACAAAACAAATAAAAAAACAAAAATATTTAAGTTTGCCTTGGATGACAGAAACTGGGACCCGAAGGACAACACGATAATATTCAGCACTAAAGATGCTGCAAGCTAACATGATTTCTTGAAAAGTACAACAAAAAAAAAAAAATACAAATGTTTTCCTTAAAAAAGTAACAAAAAAACAAATAAAAAAACAAAAACATTTAAATTTTGCCCTGTATGACAGAAACTGGGACCCCAAGGACAACACAATAATATTCAGCAGTAAAGATGCTGCAAGCTGACATGATTCCTTGAAAAGTGCAAAAAAAAAAAAAAAAAAAATGAAAATTAATGTTTTTCTTAAAAAAGTAACAACAAAACAAATAAAAAAACAAAAATATTTAAGTTTGCCTTGGATGACAGAAACTGGGACCCGAAGGACAACACGATAATATTCAGCACTAAAGATGCTGCAAGCTAACATGATTCCTTGAAAAGTGCCCCCCCCAAAAAATACAAATGTTTTTCTTAAAAAAAGTAAAAACACAACAAGTAAAAAACAAAAACATTTAAAATTTGCCTTGGATGACCGAAACTGGGACCACAAGGACAACACGATAATATTCAGCAGTAAAGTTGCTGCAAGCTGGCAAATTTTCTTGAAAGGTGCAGAAAAAGGTCTTAAAGAAACTAACAACAATACATAAATAAATAAATACGTAAAACAGAAAGAGGAAAACAGAAAAATTTGCCTTAAAAACTTATTTCTTTCAATGACAAAGACTCCGCCCCCCGAGCCAACATGTTGCATTTGCATATCTTAACCCTAAATAAAATAAAATAAATGTTTGCCTTTTAAAAAAAACTTACACAACAAAACAAATAACTAACAAAACAAAAAAAATAAACGTTTGCCTTGCATGATCAAGACTAGGACCCCAAGGACAACACAATAATATTCAGCAGTAAAGATGCTGCAAGCTGACATGATTCCTTGAAAAGTGCAAAAAAATAAATAAAAAAAAATAATGAAAATTAATGTTTTTCTTAAAAAAGTAACAACAAAACAAATACAAAAACAAAAATATTTAAGTTTGCCTTGGATGACAGAAACTGGGACCCGAAGGACAACACGATAATATTCAGCACTAAAGATGCTGCAAGCTAACATGATTTCTTGAAAAGTACAACAAAAAAAAAAAAAAATACAAATGTTTTCCTTAAAAAAGTAACTAAAAAACAAATAAAAAAACAAAAACATTTAAATTTTGCCCTGTATGACAGAAACTGGGACCCCAAGGACAACACAATAATATTCAGCAGTAAAGATGCTGCAAGCTGACATGATTCCTTGAAAAGTGCAAAAAAAAAAAAAAAAAAAATGAAAATTAATGTTTTTCTTAAAAAAGTAACAACAAAACAAATAAAAAAACAAAAATATTTAAGTTTGCCTTGGATGACAGAAACTGGGACCCGAAGGACAACACGATAATATTCAGCACTAAAGATGCTGCAAGCTAACATGATTCCTTGAAAAGTGCCCCCCCCCAAAAAATACAAATGTTTTTCTTAAAAAAAGTAACAACAAAACAAATAAAAAAACAAAAATATTTAAGTTTGCCTTGGATGACAGAAACTGGGACCCGAAGGACAACACGATAATATTCAGCACTAAAGATGCTGCAAGCTAACATGATTTCTTGAAAAGTACAACAAAAAAAAAAAAATACAAATGTTTTCCTTAAAAAAGTAACAAAAAAACAAATAAAAAAACAAAAACATTTAAATTTTGCCCTGTATGACAGAAACTGGGACCCCAAGGACAACACAATAATATTCAGCAGTAAAGATGCTGCAAGCTGACATGATTCCTTGAAAAGTGCAAAAAAAAAAAAAAAAAAAATGAAAATTAATGTTTTTCTTAAAAAAGTAACAACAAAACAAATAAAAAAACAAAAATATTTAAGTTTGCCTTGGATGACAGAAACTGGGACCCGAAGGACAACACGATAATATTCAGCACTAAAGATGCTGCAAGCTAACATGATTCCTTGAAAAGTGCCCCCCCCCCAAAAAATACAAATGTTTTTCTTAAAAAAAGTAAAAACAAAACAAGTAAAAAACAAAAACATTTAAAATTTGCCTTGGATGACCGAAACTGGGACCACAAGGACAACACGATAATATTCAGCAGTAAAGTTGCTGCAAGCTGGCAAATTTTCTTGAAAGGTGCAGAAAAAGGTCTTAAAGAAACTAACAACAATACATAAATAAATAAATACGTAAAACAGAAAGAGGAAAACAGAAAAATTTGCCTTAAAAACTTATTTCTTTCAATGACAAAGACTCCGCCCCCCGAGCCAACATGTTGCATTTGCATATCTTAACCCTAAATAAAATAAAATAAATGTTTGCCTTTTAAAAAAAACTTACACAACAAAACAAATAACTAACAAAACAAAAAAATTAAACGTTTGCCTTGCATGACCAAGACTAGGACCCCAAGGACAACACATTAAACCACGTATGCAGCTCTAAAGATGCTGCAAGCTAACATGAATTCTTGAAAAGTGCAAAACATTTTTTATAAATAAATGTTTGCCTTAAAAAAACTTACACAACAAAAATAAAACAAAATATGTCGCTTGAAAAAAATACAAGTTTGGCCTGGATGACAGCCCCGGACAACACATTAAACCAGCATATGCAGCACTAAAGATGCTGCAAGTTGACATATTTCCTTGAAAGGAGCAACAAAAAGGCCTTAAAGGAACTAAAAATAATGATTAAATAAAATCGTAACAAAGAAAACAAAAAAGTTAACCTTAGAACAAAAATTATTTTAACGACAAAGACTCCACCCCCCAGGACAACATGTTTCATTAGCATATTTTAACCCTAAAGGGGCTGCAAGTTATCATGTTTTCTTGAAAAGTGTCAAAAATAATGTTCTTCCTAACAAAACTAACAAAAAAATTAAATAAAAAACAAAAAAAAAAGGTTGCTTTAAAAAAAAGTTTGTCTCGACTGACAGAGACTCCGCCCCCCAGGACAAAATGGCGCATGAGAATATTTAACTCTTAAAGCGGCTGCAAGCTAACATGTTTTCTTGAAAAGTGCCAAAAAATAATGGTTTTCCGAACAAAACTAAAAAACAAAATTAAATAAAAAACGAAACAAAAAAGGTTGCTTAAAAAAATGTATTCTCGACTGACATACTCCGCCTCTAAGCACAACTTGGTGCATTAGCATATTTTAGCCCCAAAGCAGCTGCGAGCTAACAGGTTTTCTTGAAATGTGCAAAAAAATAAAATATTCTTCCTAACAAAACTAACCCAAAAAATTTAAGAAAAAAAACAAAACAACAAAGTTTGCCTTAAAACAAGTTTTCTTTGAACGACAGACTACGCCCCCAGGAAAACGTGGTGCATTAGCATATTTTAGCTCTAAAGGGGCTGCAAGCCAACATGTGTACTTGGAAAGTGCCAAAAAATAATGTTCTTTCCAACAAAACTGACACAAAAAATTAAATAAAAAACAAATCAACAAAGTTTGCCTTAAAATAAGTTTTCTTTGAATGACAGACTCCGCCCCTCAGGACAACCCTAAAGCGGCTGCAAGCTAACATGTTTTTTTTGAAAAGTGCCCCAAAAAATTATGTTCTTCCGAACAAAACTAACAAAAAAAGTAAAATAAAAAACAAAACAAAAAAGATTGCTTTAAAATAGTTAGTCTCGACTGGTAGACTCCGCCTCCAAGCTCAACGTGTTGCATTAGCATATTTTAACCCTGAAGGGGCTGCAAGTCAACAAGTTTTTTTGAAAAGTGCCCCAAAAAAAATTTTCTTCCTAACAAAACTAACAAAGACATAAAATACAAAAAAAAAAGGTTGCTTTAAAAAAAAGTTTGTCTCGACTGACAGAGACTCCGCCCCCCAGGACAACGTGGTGCATTAGCATATTTGGTCTGCAAACTAACATGTTTTCTTGAAAAGTGCCCCAAAATTTTTTTTCTTGCTAACAAAATTAAAGACATAAAATACAAAACACAAAAGGTTGCTGCAAGTTAACATCTTTTCTTGAAAAGTGCCAAAAAATAATGATCTTCCAAAGAAACATCAGACACATAAAATAAAAAACAAACAAAAAAAAGGTTGCTTTAAAAATAAGTTTGCCTTGACTGACACAGACTCCGCCCCCCAGGACAATATGGTGCATTAGCATATTTAAGACTTATAGCGGCTGCAAGCTAACATGTTTTCTTGAAAAGTGCCAAAGAATAATGGTCTTCCGAACAAAACTAACGAACAAAATTAAATAAAAAACAAAACAAAAAAGGTTGCTTTAAAAAAAAAGTTATTCTCGACTGACATACTTCGCCCCTATGCACAACGTGGTGCATTAGCATAATTCAACCCTAAAGGGCTGCAAGTTAACATGTTTGCTTGAAAAGTGCCAAAAAATAATGTTCTTCCTGAAAAAAATAACCCCAAAAAATAAAATTAAAAACAAAACAAACTCTTTTGCCTTAAAACAAGTTTTCTTCGAGTGACACAGACTCCGCCCCCCAGGACTATGTGTTGCATTAGCATATTTTAACCCTAAAGGGGCTGCAAGCTAACATGTTTTCTTGAAAAGTGCCCCAAAAAATGTTGTTCATAACAAAACTAACAAAGACATAAAACAGAAAACAAAAAAGGTTGCTTTAAAAAAAAGTTTGCCTCGACTGACACAGTTTCCGCCCCCAGGACAACGTGTTGCCGTAGCATATTTGAGCCCTAAAGGAGCTGCAAACTAACATGTTTTCTTGAAAAGTGCCAAGAAAATAATGTTCTTCCTAACAAAATTAACAAAGACATAAAATACAAAACACAAAAGGTTGCTTTAAAAAAAGTTTGCCTTGACTGACAGACTCCGCCCCCAGGACAACGTGTAGCATTAGCATATTTTAACGCTAAAGGGGCTGCAAGTTATCATGTTTTCTCGAAAAGTGCCGAAAAAGAATGTTCTTCCTAACAAAACTAACAAAAAAACAAAACAAAAAAAGTTTGCTTTAAAACAAGTTTAACTCGACTGACACAGTCTCCGCCCCCAGGACAACGTGTAGCATTAGCATATTTAACCCTAAAGCAGCTGCAAGCTAACATGTTTTCTTGAAAAGTGCCAAAAAAAAATGTTATTCCTAACAAAACTAACAAAAAAATTTAATAAAAAACAAAACAACAAAGTTTGCCTTAAAACACGTTTTCCTTGAACGACAGACACCGACCCCAGGACAACATGGGGCATTAGCATATTTTAACTCTAAAGGGGCTGCAAGGGAACATGTTTTCTTGAAAAGTGCCAAAAAAGTAATGTTCTTCCTAACAAAGAAATAAAATGAAAAACAAAATAAAAAAGTTTGCCTCAAAACAAGTTTTTTTTTAATGACACAGACTCCGCCCCCAGGACAACGTTGTGCATTAGCATATTCTAACCCTTAAGAGGCTGCAAGTTAAAATGTTTTCTCGAAAAGTGCCAAAAAAAACAATTTTCTTCCTAACCAAACTAACAAAGACATAAAATACAAAAAAAAGGTTGCTTTAAAAAACAAGTTTGCGTCGACTGACACAAACTATGTGTAGCATTAGCAAATGTTAACCCTAAAGGGGCTGCAAGTTAACATTTTTTCTTGAAAAGTGCCAAAAGAGAATGTTTTTCCTAATAAAACTAACAAAAAAAAAAAAAAAAAAGTTTGCTTTTAAACAAGTTAAACTTGGCTGACATAGACTTCACCATCCAGGACAACATGTTGCATTAGCATATTTAACCCTAA
>NC_084638.1:29891375-29921375 GCF_033978795.1 Nerophis ophidion | reverse complement strand
GTCTTATATTTGGATCAAAAAACAGGAGTGATGCAATAAAAAACCCTACAATAAAAAACAGTAAGAGATGAAACAATGAATGTTGATTTCATGTCTTTATGGCTCGATATTAGACGTCCATTTGTGGAATTAATGCTTGTTGCTCACATAAAAGTGCAGAGGAGACAACAGCGTTAGTAATCCCTCGTACGTGCTCCGCCTGCCTTCGCTCTCACATTCCTGCCTGCACTGCGGGCGTGTTGGAGGCACCTCCAGTCGATAGCTGGACATCTTTCTGTCCTCTTCACCTTTTCTCTCCTCCCATCACGCCTCGCTTGTCTACTCCTTCTATGCACAGCGGACGCCACATTGGCCAGAATATGGAGATGTGTGTGTGTGTGTGTGTGTGTGTGTGTGTGTGTGTGTGTGTGTGTTCTTGAATTTCTACCCTCCTTGTGACATCAACAAGGAAAAGTACCTTCCATATGAGGACCGGTGAACAAGTTAGGACCGAAATCAAAGTCCATATATGGAAAACCATTGCATCTAATAGAAAGCTAAATACTAGAGTCTGTGAACATTGCTCCAAAGTCAGGATTTTTTGTTGATTTAATGTGCATACAAAAGTAAACATTTGATAGGAGCAACATTTAAAAAAAAAATAATAATGAATATGAACTAGAAGTAAATAATGAAGATTAAAAACCAATTACAAACTAAACAAAAAAAATACAAATAAATTCACTAAAAGCAGTCTTTTTTGTCAGAATGTGTCAACTTTTTTCTTATAAAATTGGAAATAATTTTTCATATTCTATCTGTTTCTGTAATATTGCAATATTTTCTCGTAAAATTATAAAAAATTGTATGTAAAATTATTACTTTTCAATGCAAAATGGTGACATTTGTCATATAAAATTCAGAGTTGTATCACAGTATTGACATTTTTGTTGTTAATTTTGCCAAGTAAAATTGCGATTTATTACTAGAATATTGCCAACAATTTTAAGTTTTCTTATAAAATTGCGACTTTTGTCGAGTAAAATCACGACTCTATTCATAAAAATTGCCAAAATTTTAAAGCTTTTCTTGTAAAATTTCGACTGTTATTGAGTGAAATTCTAACTTCCATCATAATTTTGCACAAACGTTCTGTGTTTCTTGTAAAGTTTCGACTCGCGTTGAGTCAAATGACGACTTTTATTAAAATACTGCCAAAATTCCAAGTTTTTCTTGTCAAATTGTGACTTTTTTCTTGTGAAATTCCAACTATTTTTTTGCAACAAGCTTTTTTATATTAGCATAATATGTATATATTATTAATGTTGTAAATACAAATCTTTATATATCTAGTAAGGGTGGTCCTAAAGAGGTAGGCATTATTCAGAGGTCTCAAGAAGGTAACAAATACAAGAATGTGTGTGTGTTTGTTTGTGTGTGTGTGTGTGTGTGTGTGTGTGTGTGTGTGTGTGTGTGTGTGTGTGTGTGTGTGTGTGTGAGATCTCGTATTTCTACCCTTCTTGAGACATCAACAAGAAAAAGTACCTTCCATATAAGGACCGGTGAACAATTTAGGACCGAAATCATGGTCCCAATATGGAAAACCATTGCATCTAATAGAGAGCCAAATGCTAGAGTCTGTGAACCTTGCTCCAAAGTCAGGATTTTTTGTTGATTTAATGTGCATACAAAGGTAAACATTGACAGGTGCAACATTTATTTAAAATGTTTTGATAAATATGAATTTGAAGTAAATAATGAAGATTAAAAACCAATTACAAACAAAAAATGTAAAAAAATACAAATAAAATAACTAAAAGCAGTCTTTTTTGTCAGAATGTGTTAACTTTTTTCTTATAAAAATGGGAACAATTTCTCATATTCTTTGTTTCTGTAATATTGCAATATTTTCTCGTAAAATTATATATTTTTTAATGTAAAATTATTACTTTTCAATGCAAAATGGTGACAATTTTCATATAAAATTCAGAGTTGTAGCACAGTATTGCCATTTTTGTTGTTAATTTTGCCAAGTAAAATTCCGATTTATTACTAGAATACTGCCAACATTTTAAAGTTTTCTTATGAAATTGTGACTTTTGTCAAATAGAATTACGACTCTTTTCATAAAAGTTGCCAAAATTTTAAGCTTTTCTTGTAAAATTGCGACTGTTATTGAGGAAAATTATAAAATTAATCATGATATTGCACAAATGTTCAGTTTTTATGTAAAATGATTATTTAATGCAAAATGGTAACATTTTTCATATAAAATTCTGAGTTGTATCACAGCATTGCGAATTTTTCTGTTGTTCTTGTAAAGTGACTTTTGTCATAATTTTGCCAAGTAAAATTGCGATTTATTACTAGAATATTGCCAACATTTTTAAGTTTTCTTATAAAATTGTGACTTTTGTCGAGTAAAATTACGACTCTATTCATAAAAATTGCCAAAATTTTAAGCTTTTCTTGTAAAATTTCGACTGTTATTGAGGAAAATTCTAACTTTGATCATAATATTGCACAAACGTTCTGTTTTTCTTGTAAAGTTTTGACTTGCGTTGAGTCAAATGATGACTTTTATCAAAATACTGCCAAAATTCTAAGGTTTTGTGAAATTGTGACCTTTTTCTTGTGAAATTATATTTGCATAGTGTGTCTATATTATTAATGTTGTAAATGCAAATCTTTATATATCTAGAAAGGCTGGACCTAAAGAGGTAGGCATTATTCGGAGGTCTCAAGAAGGTAACAAATACAAGAATGTGTGTGTGTGTGTGTTCTTGTATTCCCACCCTTCTTGAGACGTCAGCAAGGAAAAGTACCTTCCATATGAGGACCGGTGAACAAGTTGGTCCCAATACAAAAAAAACCATTGCATCTAATAGAGAGCCAAATACTAGAGTCCGTGAACATTGCTCCAAAGTCAGGATTATTTGTTGATTTAATATGCATACAAAAGTGAACATTGACAGGTGCAAAATGAATACTTGTTTTTCTTTTAAATATGAATTTAGAGACATATTGTAATAACTTGAAGAAAATAATGAAGATTCAAAGACAATTACAAACAAAAAATTCAAAAAATAAACTAAAAGCAATGTTTTGTCACGTGTCAACATTTTTCTTAGAAAATTGGGAACAATTTCTCATATTCGTTCTGTTTCTGTAATATTGCAATATTTTCTCGTAAAATTATACCTTTTTTATGTAAAATTATTACCTTGAATGCAAAACGGTGACATTTATCATATAAATTCTGACTTTTATCACAATATTGCCAATGTTGTTGTTGTTCTTGTAAAGGGAATCTTTTTCATAATTTTGCAAAGTAAAATTGCGATTCATTACTAGAATATTGCCAGAATTTTAAAGTTTTCTTATAAAATTAACTTTTGTCGAGTAAAATTAAGATTTTTTTCATAAAAATTGCCAAAATTTTAAGCTTTTCTTGTAAAATTGCGACTGTTATTGAGTAAAATTCTAACTTTCATCATATTATTGCACAAATGTTCAGTTTCTATTGTAAAATTTTGACTCGCGTTGAGTCAAATGACGACTTTTATCAAAATACCGCCAAAATTCTGAGGTTTTGTGAAATTGTGACCTTTTTCTTGTGAAATTTCAACTAATTTTTCACAAGTGTTTTTATATTTGCATAGTAAGTATATATTAATAATGTTGTTAATGCAAATCTTTATATATCTAGAAAGGCTGGTCCTAAAGAGGTAGGCATTATTCGGAGGTCTCACGAAGGTAACGCATACAAGAACGTGTGTGTGTGTGTGTGTGTGTGTGTGTCTGTGTGTGCGTGTTCTTGAATTTCTACCCTTCTTGAGACATCAACAAGGAAAAGTACCTTCCATATAAGGACCGGTGAAAAAGGTAGGACCGAAATCATGGTCCCAATATGGAAAACCATTGCATCTAATAGAGAGCCAAATACTAGAGTCTGTGAACATTGCTCCAAAGTCAGGATTTTTTGTTGATTTAATGTGCATACAAAAGTAAACATTGACAGGTGCAACATTTATTTAAGATTTTTTAATAAATATGAATTTGAAGTAAATAATGAAAATTAAAAACCAATTACAAACAAAAAATTTAAAATAAATAAACTAAAATCAGTCTTTTTTGTCAGATCGTGTCAACTTTTTTCTTATAGAAATTGGGAACAATTTCTCATTCTTTGTTTCTTAAATCTTGCAATATTTTCTCGTAAAATTATACCTTTTTTATGTAAAATTATTACTTTTAATGCAAAATGTTGAAATTTGTCATATAAAATTCTGAGTTGTATCACAGTATTGCCATTTTTGTTGTTAATTTTGCCAAGTAAAATTGTGATTTATTACTAGAATATTGCCAACATTTTAAAGTTTTCTTATAAAATTGTGACTTTTGTCGAGTAAAATTACAACTCTTTTCATAAAAATTGCCAAAATTTTAACCCTTTTTTGTAAAATTGCGACTGTTATTGAGTAAAATTCCTACTTTTATCATAATATTGCACACATGTTTAGTTTTTCTTGTAAAGTTTCGACTCGCGTTGAGTCAAATGACAACTTTTATTAAAATACTGCCAAAATTCCAAGTTTTTCTTGTCAAATTGTGACTTTTAAATAATGAAAAAATTGAATAAATATGAATATAGGAGAAATATTGTAATAGTTTGAAGTAAATAATAAAGATTAAAAACCAATTACAAACCATCCATCCATCCATTTACTACCGCTTGTCCCTTGAGATAGGCTCCACTAACAAACAAAAAATAAAATAAATAATTAAATAAATAAATAACAGCAGTCTTTTTTGTCACTGTGTCGACTTTTTTCTTAGAAAATTGGGAACCATTTCTCACATTCTTTCTGTGATATTGCAATCAGTTCTCATAAAATTATTACTTTTTAATGCAAAATGGTGACATGTCATATAAAATTCTGACTTTTATCACAAATATTGCCAACGTTTTTGATATTCTTGTAAAATAGTGACTTTTGTCATAAATTTGTCAAGTAAAATTGCGATTTATTATTACAATATTGCCAACATTTTTAAGTTTTCTTATAAAATTGTGACTTTTGTCGAGTAAAATTACGACTCTATTCATAAAAATTGCCAAAATTTTAAGCTTCTCTTGTAAAATTTCGACTGTTATTGAGGAAAATTCTAACTTTCATCATAATATTGCACAAACGTTCTGTTTTTCTTGTAAAATTTTGACTCGCGTTGAGTCAAATGATGACTTTTATTAAAATACCGCCAAAATTCTAAGGTTTTGTGAAATTGTGACCTTTTTCTTGTGAAATTATATTTGCATAGTGTGTCTATATTATTAATGTTGTAAATGCAAATCTTTATATATCTAGAAAGGCTGGACCTAAAGAGGTAGGCTTTTTTCGGCGGTCTCAAGAAGGTAACAAATACAAGAATGTGTGTGTGTGTGTGTGTGTGTGTGTGTGTTCTTGTATTCCTACCCTTCTTGAGACGTCAGCAAGGAAAAGTACCTTCCATATGAGGACCGGTGAACAAGTTGGTCCCAATACAAAAAAAAAACATTGCATCTAATAGAGAGCCAAATACTAGAGTCCGTGAACATTGCTCCAAAGTCAGGATTACTTGTTGATTTAATATGCATACAAAAGTGAACAATGACAGGTGCAAAATGAATACTTGTTTTTCTTTTAAATATAAATTTAGAGACATATTGTAATAACTTGAAGAAAATAATGAAGATTCAAAGACAATTACAAACAAAAAATTCAAAAAATAAACTAAAAGCAGTGTTTTGTCACGTGTCAACATTTTTCTTAGAAAATTGGGAACAATTTCTCATATTCTTTCTGTTTCTGTAATATTGCAATATTTTCACGTAAAATTATACCTTTTTTTATGTAAAATTCCATCCATCCATTTCCTACCGCTTATTCCCTTTTGGGGTCGCGGGGGGCGATTACTTTTAATGCAAAACGGTGACATTTATCATATAAATTCTGACTTTTATCACAATATTGCCAATGTTGTTGTTGTTCTTGTAAAGGGAATCTTTTTCATAATTTTGCAAAGTAAAATTGCGATTCATTACTAGAATATTGCCAAAATTTTAAAGTTTTCTTATAAAATTAACTTTTGTCGAGTAAAATTACGATTTTTTTCATAAAAATTGCCAAAATTTTAAGCTTTTCTTGTAAAATTGCGACTGTTATTGAGTAAAATTCTAACTTTCATCATATTATTGCACAAATGTTCAGTTTTTATTGTAAAATTTTGACTCGCGTTGAGTCAAATGACGACTTTTATCAAAATACCGCCAAAATTCTGAGGTTTTGTGAAATTGTGACCTTTTTCTTGTGAAATTTCAACTAATTTTTCACAAGTTTTTTTATATTTGCATAGTAAGTATATATTAATAATGTTGTTAATGCAAATCTTTATATATCTAGAAAGGCTGGCCCTAAAGAGGTAGGCATTATTCGGAGGTCTCACGAAGGTAACAAATACAAGAACGTGTGTGTGTGTGTGTGTGTGTGTCTGTGTGTGTGCGTGTTCGTGAATTTCTACCCTTCTTGAGACATCAACAAGGAAAAGTACCTTCCATATAAGGACCGGTGAAAAAGGTAGGACCGAAATCATGGTCCCAATATGGAAAACCATTGCATCCAATAGAGAGCCAAATACTAGAGTCTGTGAACATTGCTCCAAAGTCAGGATTTTTTGTTGATTTAATGTGCATACAAAAGTAAACATTGACAGGTGCAACATTTATTTAAGATTTTTTAATAAATATGAATTTGAAGTAAATAATGAAAATTAAAAACCAATTACAAACAAAAAATTTAAAATAAATTAACTAAAATCAGTCTTTTTTGTCAGATCGTGTCAACTTTTTTCTTATAGAAATTGGGAACAATTTCTCATTCTTTCTGTTTCTTAAATCTTGCAATATTTTCTCGTAAAATTATACCTTTTTTATGTAAAATTATTACTTTTAATGCAAAATGTTGAAATTTGTCATATAAAATTCTGAGTTGTATCACAGTATTGCCATTTTTGTTGTTAATTTTGCCAAGTAAAATTGTGATTTATTACTAGAATATTGCCAACATTTTAAAGTTTTCTTATAAAATTGTGACTTTTGTCGAGTAAAATTACAACTCTTTTCATAAAAATTGCCAAAATTTTAACCCTTTTTTGTAAAATTGCGACTGTTATTGAGTAAAATTCCTACTTTTATCATAATATTGCACACATGTTTAGTTTTTCTTGTAAAGTTTCGACTCGCGTTGAGTCAAATGACAACTTTTATTAAAATACTGCCAAAATTCCAAGTTTTTCTTGTCAAATTGTGACTTTTAAATAATGAAAAAATTGAATAAATATGAATATAGGAGAAATATTGTAATAGTTTGAAGTAAATAATAAAGATTAAAAACCAATTACAAACCATCCATCCATCCATTTACTACCGCGTGTCCCTTGAGATAGGCTCCACTAACAAACAAAAAATAAAATAAATAATTAAATAAATAAATAACAGCAGTCTTTTTTGTCACTGTGTCGACTTTTTTCTTAGAAAATTGGGAACCATTTCTCACATTCTTTCTGTGATATTGCAATCATTTCTCATAAAATTATTACTTTTTAATGCAAAATGGTGACATGTCATATAAAATTCTGACTTTTATCACAAATATTGCCAACGTTTTTGATATTCTTGTAAAATAGTGACTTTTGTCATAAATTTGTCAAGTAAAATTGCGATTTATTATTACAATATTGCCAACATTTTTAAGTTTTCTTATAAAATTGTGACTTTTGTCGAGTAAAATTACGACTCTATTCATAAAAATTGCCAAAATTTTAAGCTTCTCTTGTAAAATTTCGACTGTTATTGAGGAAAATTCTAACTTCCATCATAATTTTGCACAAACGTTCTGTTTTTCTTGTAAAATTTTGACTCGCGTTGAGTCAAATGATGACTTTTATCAAAATACCGCCAAAATTCTAAGGTTTTGTGAAATTGTGACCTTTTTCTTGTGAAATTATATTTGCATAGTGTGTCTATATTATTAATGTTGTAAATGCAAATCTTTATATATCTAGAAAGGCTGGACCTAAAGAGGTAGGCATTATTCGGAGGTCTCAAGAAGGTAACAGATACAATAATGTGTGTGTGTGTGTGTGTGTGTGTGTGTGTGTGTGTGTGTTCTTGTATTCCTACCCTTCTTGAGACGTCAGCAAGGAAAAGTACCTTCCATATGAGGACCGCTGAACAAGTTGGTCCCAATACAAAAAAAAAACATTGCATCTAATAGAGAGCCAAATACTAGAGTCCGTGAACATTGCTCCAAAGTCAGGATTACTTGTTGATTTAATATGCATACAAAAGTGAACAATGACAGGTGCAAAATGAATACTTGTTTTTCTTTTAAATATAAATTTAGAGACATATTGTAATAACTTGAAGAAAATAATGAAGATTCAAAGACAATTACAAACAAAAAATTCAAAAAATAAACTAAAAGCAATGTTTTGTCACAATGTGTCAACATTTTTCTTAGAAATTTGGGAACAATTTCTCATATTCTTTCTGTTTCTGTAATATTGCAATATTTTCTCGTAAAATTATACCTTTTTTATGTAAAATTATTACCTTGAATGCAAAACGGTGACATTTATCATATAAATTCTGACTTTTATCACAATATTGCCAATGTTGTTGTTGTTCTTGTAAAGGGAATCTTTTTCATAATTTTGCAAAGTAAAATTGCGATTCATTACTAGAATATTGCCAAAATTTTAAAGTTTTCTTATGAAATTAACTTTTGTCGAGTAAAATTACGATTTTTTTCATAAAAATTGCCAATATTTTAAGCTTTTCTTGTAAAATTGCGACTGTTATTGAGTAAAATTCTAACTTTCATCATATTATTGCACAAATGTTCAGTTTTTATTGTAAAATTTTGACTCGCGTTGAGTCAAATGACGACTTTTATCAAAATACCGCCAAAATTGTAAGGTTTTGTGAAATTGTGACCTTTTTCTTGTGAAATTAGAACTAATTTTTCACAAGTTTTATTATTTTTGCATAGTAAGTATATATTAATAATGTTGTAAATGCAAATCTTTATATATCTAGAAAGGCTGGACCTAAAGAGGTAGGCATTATTCGGAGATCCCAAGAAGGTCAGAAGTACAAGAATATGTGTGTGTGTGTGTGTGTGTGTGTGTGTGTGTGTGTGTGTGTGTTAGCGCTGCTGATTGATTAGCATGGCTGGCTGGATTCCCTGGACAGTCAATGACTAGCGAGTGTATTGCAGGCGTCATTCTGCAGATAATGTCATGACATCCTTGCCCAGCCATGCGACGCCAAGGAAAAGCTTCGCCCGTGGAGACGCAATTTGTTCCTGCTTGTGTCACAATGAGTTCAAGTCCATGAGAGGAAGCCTGGGGGCTTCTCTACACGCCTTGCATGTCGCACACACACACACACACACACACACACACACACACACACACACACACACACACACACGATGCTTGAACAAAACAATCCGTGAAGAAAGGAAACCTGTCAACAAAACGACAACACAACAATTTGCTGTCGCTAACGTGTCACCTGCGTTTGCTGCGACAACTCTTTAAAAATAGATCCCCAAAAGCAGAGGCAAAACAGTCCTGTCGCGTAGAGGATCTTTGATTTGACATCCTTTCAAAACATCCTCAGCAGCGTATGACGGGAGCATCTTGCTGTTTTTTAAGAGCCGAAGGCGCTAATCAGAGGTCCTCTGTAGCCAAAATGCTGGTCAAAGATCCTCTATATGACACAAGCATTCTGCTGTTTTTAAGGACCTACACCAGACACACTAGTCAAAGATGTTCTATAGGACAGGAGTAAGCTGTTGTTAATTTTAATAACATACAGCAGAAACATTAGTCAAAGATCCTCAATATGACAAGAGCATGTTGCTGTTTTTAATGACCTACAGCAGAAACATTAGTCAAAGATCCTCTATATGACAAGAGCATGTTGCTGTTTTTAATGACCTACAGCAGAAACATTAGTCAAAGATCCTCTATATGACAAAAGCATGTTGCTGTTTTTAAGGACCTACAGCAGAAACATTAGTCAAAGATCCTCTATATGACAAAAGCATGTTGCTGTTTTTAAGGACCTACACTGGAAACACTAGTCAAAGATCCTCTATGCGACAAGAGCATGTTGCTGTTTTTAAGGATATACAGCAGAAACATCAGTCAAATATCCTCTACGTATATGACAAGAGCATGTTGCTGTTTTTAAGTACCTACACCAGAAACATTAATCGAAGATCCTTTATATAACAAGAGCATGTTGCTGTTTTTAAGGACTTACAGCAGAAACATTAGACAAAGATCCTCTACCAGAAACACTAGTCAAAAATCCTCTATATAACAAGAGCATGTTGCTGTTTTTAAGGACTTACAGCAGAAACATTAGTCAAAGATCCTCTATATGACAAAGGCATGTTGCTGTTTTTAAGGACCTACACCAGAAACATTAGTCAAAGATCCCCTATACGACAAGAGCATGTTGCTGTTTTTAAGGATATACAGCAGAAACATCAGTCAAATATCCTCTACGTATATGACAAGAGCATGTTGCTGTTTTTAAGTACCTACACCAGAAACATTAGTCAGAGATCCTCTATATAACAAGAGCATGTTGCTGTTTTTAAGGACTTACAGCAGAAACATTAGTCAAGGATCCTCTACCAGAAACACTAGTCAAAGATCCTCTATATAACAAGAGCATGTTGCTGTTTTTAAGGACTTACAGCAGAAACATTAGTCAAAGATCCTCTATACGACAACAGCATTGTACTGTTTTTAAGGACCTACACCAGAAACATTAGTCAAAGATCCTCTATACGACAAGAGCATGTTGCTGTTTTTAAGGATATACAGCAGAAACATCAGTCAAATATCCTCTATGTATATGACAAGAGCATGTTGCTGTTTTTAAGTACCTACGCCAGAAACATTAGTCGGAGATCCTCTATATAACAAGAGCATGTTGCTGTTTTTAAGGACTTACAGCAGAAACATTAGTCAAGGATCCTCTACCAGAAACACTAGTCAAAGATCCTCTATATAACAAGAGCATGTTGCTGTTTTTAAGGACTTACAGCAGAAACATTAGTCAAAGATCCTCTATACGACAAGAGCATGTTGCTGTTTTTAAGGATATACAGCAGAAACATCAGTCAAATATCCTCTACGTATATGACAAGAGCATGTTGCTGTTTTTAAGTACCTACACCAGAAACATTAGTCAGAGATCCTCTATATAACAAGAGCATGTTGCTGTTTTTAAGGACTTACAGCAGAAACATTAGTCAAGGATCCTCTACCAGAAACACTAGTCAAAGATCCTCTATATAACAAGAGCATGTTGCTGTTTTTAAGGACTTACAGCAGAAACATTAGTCAAAGATCCTCTATACGACAACAGCATTGTACTGTTTTTAAGGACCTACACCAGAAACATTAGTCAAAGATCCTCTATACGACAAGAGCATGTTGCTGTTTTTAAGGATATACAGCAGAAACATCAGTCAAATATCCTCTATGTATATGACAAGAGCATGTTGCTGTTTTTAAGTACCTACGCCAGAAACATTAGTCGGAGATCCTCTATATAACAAGAGCATGTTGCTGTTTTTAAGGACTTACAGCAGAAACATTAGTCAAGGATCCTCTACCAGAAACACTAGTCAAAGATCCTCTATATAACAAGAGCATGTTGCTGTTTTTAAGGACTTACAGCAGAAACATTAGTCAAAGATCCTCTATACGACAAGAGCATGTTGCTGTTTTAAGGATATACAGCAGAAACATCAGTCAAATATCCTCTACGTATATGACAAGAGCATGTTGCTGTTTTTAAGTACCTACACCAGAAACATTAATCGAAGATCCTTTATATAACAAGAGCATGTTGCTGTTTTAAGGACTTACAGCAGAAACATTAGACAAAGATCCTCTACCAGAAACACTAGTCAAAAATCCTCTATATAACAAGAGCATGTTGCTGTTTTTAAGGACTTACAGCAGAAACATTAGTCAAAGATCCTCTATATGACAAAGGCATGTTGCTGTTTTTAAGGACCTACACCAGAAACATTAGTCAAAGATCCCCTATACGACAAGAACATGTTGCTGTTTTTAAGGATATACAGCAGAAACATCAGTCAAATATCCTCTACGTATATGACAAGAGCATGTTGCTGTTTTTAAGTACCTACACCAGAAACATTAGTCAGAGATCCTCTATATAACAAGAGCATGTTGCTGTTTTTAAGGACTTACAGCAGAAACATTAGTCAAGGATCCTCTACCAGAAACACTAGTCAAAGATCCTCTATATAACAAGAGCATGTTGCTGTTTTTAAGGACTTACAGCAGAAACATTAGTCAAAGATCCTCTATACGACAACAGCATTGTACTGTTTTTAAGGACCTACACCAGAAACATTAGTCAAAGATCCTCTATACGACAAGAGCATGTTGCTGTTTTTAAGGATGTACAGCAGAAACATCAGTCAAATATCCTCTACGTATATGACAAGAGCATGTTGCTGTTTTTAAGTACCTACGCCAGAAACATTAGTCGGAGATCCTTTATATAACAAGAGCATGTTGCTGTTTTTAAGGACTTACAGCAGAAACATTAGTCAAGGATCCTCTACCAGAAACACTAGTCAAAGATCCTCTATATAACAAGAGCATGTTGCTGTTTTTAAGGACTTACAGCAGAAACATTAGTCAAAGATCCTCTATACGACAAGAGCATGTTGCTGTTTTTAAGGATATACAGCAGAAACATCAGTCAAATATCCTCTACTTATATGACAAGAGCATGTTGCTGTTTTTAAGTACCTATGCCAGAAACATTAGTCGGAGATCCTCTATATAACAAGAGCATGTTGCTGTTTTTAAGGACTTACAGCAGAAACATTAGTCAAAGATCCTCTACCAGAAACACTAGTCAAAGATCCTCTATATAACAAGAGCATGTTGCTGTTTTTAAGGACTTACAGCGGAAACATTAGTCAAAGATCTTCTATATGACAAGAGGTTGCTGCTGTTTTTAAGTACCTACACCAGAAACATTAGTCAGAGATCCTCTATATAACAAGAGCATGTTGCTGTTTTTAAGGACTTACAGCAGAAACATTAGTCAAAGATCCTCTACCAGAAACACTAGTCAAAGATCCTCTATATAACGAGAGCATGTTGCTGTTTTTAAGGACTTACAGCAGAAACATTAGTCAAATATCCTCTATACGACAACAGCATGTTGCTGTTTTTAAGGACCTACACCAGAAACACCAATCAAAGATCCTCTATATTACAAGAGCATGTTGCTATTTTTAAGGACCTAGAGCAGAAACATCAGTCAAAGATCCTCTATACGACAAGAGCATGTTGCTGTTTTTAAGGATATACAGCAGAAACATCAGTCAAATATCCTCTACGTATATGACAAGAGCATGTTGCTGTTTTTAAGTACCTACACCAGAAACATTAATCGAAGATCCTTTATATAACAAGAGCATGTTGCTGTTTTTAAGGACTTACAGCAGAAACATTAGTCAAGGATCCTCTACCAGAAACACTAGTCAAAGATCCTCTATATAACAAGAGCATGTTGCTGTTTTTAAGGACTTACAGCAGAAACATTAGTCAAAGATCCTCTATACGACAAGAGCATGTTGCTGTTTTTAAGGATATACAGCAGAAACATCAGTCAAATATCCTCTACGTATATGACAAGAGCATGTTGCTGTTTTTAAGTACCTACACCAGAAACATTAATCGAAGATCCTTTATATAACAAGAGCATGTTGCTGTTTTTAAGGACTTACAGCAGAAACATTAGACAAAGATCCTCTACCAGAAACACTAGTCAAAAATCCTCTATATAACAAGAGCATGTTGCTGTTTTTAAGGACTTACAGCAGAAACATTAGTCAAAGATCCTCTATATGACAAAGGCATGTTGCTGTTTTTAAGGACCTACACCAGAAACATTAGTCAAAGATCCCCTATACGACAAGAGCATGTTGCTGTTTTTAAGGATATACAACAGAAACATCAGTCAAATATCCTCTACGTATATGACAAGAGCATGTTGCTGTTTTTAAGTACCTACACCAGAAACATTAGTCAGAGATCCTCTATATAACAAGAGCATGTTGCTGTTTTTAAGGACTTACAGCAGAAACATTAGTCAAGGATCCTCTATACGACAACAGCATTGTACTGTTTTTAAGGACCTACACCAGAAACATTAGTCAAAGATCCTCTATACGACAAGAGCATGTTGCTGTTTTTAAGGATGTACAGCAGAAACATCAGTCAAATATCCTCTACGTATATGACAAGAGCATGTTGCTGTTTTTAAGTACCTACGCCAGAAACATTAGTCGGAGATCCTCTATATAACAAGAGCATGTTGCTGTTTTTAAGGACTTACAGCAGAAACATTAGTCAAGGATCCTCTACCAGAAACACTAGTCAAAGATCCTCTATATAACAAGAGCATGTTGCTGTTTTTAAGGACTTACAGCAGAAACATTAGTCAAAGATCCTCTATACGACAAGAGCATGTTGCTGTTTTTAAGGATATACAGCAGAAACATCAGTCAAATATCCTCTACTTATATGACAAGAGCATGTTGCTGTTTTTAAGTACCTATGCCAGAAACATTAGTCGGAGATCCTCTATATAACAAGAGCATGTTGCTGTTTTTAAGGACTTACAGCAGAAACATTAGTCAAAGATCCTCTACCAGAAACACTAGTCAAAGATCCTCTATATAACAAGAGCATGTTGCTGTTTTTAAGGACTTACAGCGGAAACATTAGTCAAAGATCTTCTATATGACAAGAGGTTGCTGCTGTTTTTAAGTACCTACACCAGAAACATTAGTCAGAGATCCTCTATATAACAAGAGCATGTTGCTGTTTTTAAGGACTTACAGCAGAAACATTAGTCAAAGATCCTCTACCAGAAACACTAGTCAAAGATCCTCTATATAACGAGAGCATGTTGCTGTTTTTAAGGACTTACAGCAGAAACATTAGTCAAATATCCTCTATACGACAACAGCATGTTGCTGTTTTTAAGGACCTACACCAGAAACACCAATCAAAGATCCTCTATATTACAAGAGCATGTTGCTATTTTTAAGGACCTAGAGCAGAAACATCAGTCAAAGATCTTGTATATGACAAGAGGTTGCTGCTGTTTTTAAGTACCTACACCAGAAACATTAGTCAGAGATCCTCCATATGACATGAGCATGGTGCTGTTTTTAAGGACCTATAGCAGAAACACTAGTCAGAGATCCTCTATATGACATGAGCATGGTGCTGTTTTTAAAGGACCTATACCAGAAACACTAGTCAAAGATCTTCTGTATGACAAGAGGTTGCTCCTGTTTTTGAGGACCTACAGCAAAAACACCAGTCAAAGATCCTCTATATGACAAGAGCATGTTGCTGTTTTTAAGGACCTACACTAGAAACACTACTCAAAGATCCTCTATATAACATGAGCCTGGTGCTGTTTTTAAGGACCTACAGCAGACACATTAGTCAAAAATCTTCTATATGACAAGAGCCTGGTGCTGTTTTTAAGGAGCGACAGCAGAAACACTAGTCAAAGATCTTCTATATGACAAGAGGTCGTTGCTGTTTTTAAGGACCTACAGCAGAAACACTAGTCGAAGCTCAGCTAAGGAGAAAAGCAAACAAAAGTGCTAGCATAGAAGGCCAGGAAGACAAACAGATAAACTAAACTTGGCACGAAGGCCCAAAAAGGAAAAAAACAACACAATTAGCATGAGAGCTAGAATAAAACAAATGCGTAGCGTGTAAACTAGTGAGGATACAAATGCGTAGTGCGTAAGCTAGCGTGAATACACATATGAAGCAGTCGTCACTTGTTGCACGTCGGCAAATTAGGAACCCAGGCAGAACTAACAAAAGGGGCGAGCTTAGATAAGGGAGTAATCACAAATAACAGGTGTGCGGGAACCGAGAGTAGCAGGTGAAACTAATAAACAACCATGGTGAACGACTAAACAGGAAATAAGAAGGTCAGACGGAGAGTGATACAAAAAATGGAAACAAAACAACAATTTGTGAAGATCCGAGCAGCGGATCGCAACACATTGTCCTGTTAGAATTTGGAGTTAATCCTCCCTTTTTCACTGTCCCATTTACTCTCTGTAAAGCACCAGTTCCATTGGCAGCAAAACAGGCCCAGTGCATAATACTACCACCACCATGCTTGACGGTAGGTGTGGTGTTCGTGGGATTAAAAGCCTCGCCTTTTCTTCTCCAAACATATTGCTGGGTATTGTGGCCAAACAGTTCAATTTGTGTATGTAAACAATATGTATGTGTGGGAAAAATCACAAGACTACTTCGTCTCTACAGAACTGTTTCATGAGGGGTTCCCTCAATCATCAGGAGATTTTAATAGAAGCATTCACATACAATGGTTTATATAGGGCACAGAGTGGGTGGGTACAAGCAGGCGTAGGGGTGTGGTGATAGGCTCATGTGTTACCTAGGAGGTGTTTCCGTCTGTGACGACATGTTGATATGATTTCACTGCGCTTGTTGAGGGATGACAGTTCTGGATGATATATAATAAACAGTTTCTCTTTCAAGCATAGGTTGCATCTTTTATTACCACGGTTGTAAGGTGTGCTGGATGCAAGAATTTGCCATGTTATTGAATATTCAACATTATTGTCTTTGAGGTTCCAAATGTGCTTGCTGAGTTCTGTAGAATTCCGCAAAGTCTGGTTCTTAAAGGAGGCGTTGTGATTATTCCATCTGGCTTTAAACGTACGTGTCGGGTGTGCTAATGTCCTTGCGTGTTACCTTTGCTTGGTAAACGACTGATGTTTGTAAGCACCCCCCCATTGAGAGGGCAATCAGGTTTCTTGCGTCCGTTACATTAGTTATTGGTTTCAGAGTCGTTTAGTCTGGGGGTAGGCAGTCCTTTTGCAATTGCTTTGTTGTGGTCTGAAATGATTTGATGCATGTTGTTCATACAGCTGTAGCTCAATTTAATGTTGTTCTTGTTGAATATTTTTCTTAGGGTGTTGCCTTTGGGGAAGTGTTTGTCGATCAGAGTGAGGAACTTGTGGCCGATATTGGTTGATACGTTTTTGCTCAATGGGGGGTTGTACCAGATGATGTTGTTTCGTTTTTCTGCTCTTTTTAGGTTGGTTTCCTGGCGTGGGTTCATAGGTGAGGGTGAAGTTGTACCTGCTTTCATCAAGTGCTTTCTGGTACGGGGGGGTTGCTTGGTCGAGATATATATATATATATATATATATATATAAAATAAAGGTAGAGGTGTAATAATGTGTGGGTGCATGCTGGTGAGTGTTGCGCAGCACAATAATCGTATTGCTGCCATAAAACAAATTGATGTCCTCCAAGCTTCACACTTGTGCTTCTTCATTCCGTCTCAGCTTTAAATGATTGCTTCTCTCCAACTCGGCGCTCGTCTCTCGTCCTACGTAAAGACGCCGGTCTTCCGTCTTCTCGCGGTACGTGCGGTGTGCAATCTCCGCTCACGCATCCCTAATTGTTGATCATGCACTTCGCAGCTCTTCTTTACCATCCCTCTTCCTCCTCCTCCTGCGGGGAATAAGCTATAAGTGTTGCACTAAATAAATGATTGCCATATTAGACGGTGGCAGTTGCCATGGCGACCGGGCGCAGCATCCCTGGCTATTGTATCGCCATGAGCAGCCTGCTGGATGACCACAGGAGAGATGCTGCTGTGCAATGAGATAGTGCTTCTATTCCGACGCAGCTATCGTAACGTGTGTAGGTCGGTCCAGACAGCAGTAGTAAATCCCAGGTAAGGAATTATAGCCTCGGTGCAGTGAAAACTGTCCGTTAGAAGTCTTTAGCGCTGCCCTCATTCTCCTCTCAGACAGGGATTGTGTAGTCTTTTGAAAAGGAAAATAAACCACTGCTACAGCCCCACTGAGCTATGTAGAAACTAATTAAAAAATAGTTTTTTTTAATTGAATATCTATTTTTATTTGTAACGGTTTTTAATCAAAAATCGATTGAAAATAATCAAAAATTGATTGGGAAAAATATATATATATATTTTATATAAAATCCCCTGAAGAGCAGGGAAACCTGCGAAACAGGCTTGAAGGGATGACATAACCTCTGTGTTTTTTTTTTCCTGACCTAACGCATAATATATAACATATATATTATATATAAAAAAAGGATACTGACCAAATAACCAATAACAGAGAACAAAAGATATGGACCAAAGGACAAAAAGCAAGGTAATGGAGATATGGACCAAAGACAGGGAAAAAAAAGACATGGACCGACGACATGGTTCCAAAACAAGGACCCGAAGACACGGACCAAAGAATGTACTATAGCTGGGGACAAAAAAAAGGAACCAAAAGATAAAGATCAATGATATGGACCAACGACTAAGAACAAAAACAAGGACTTACATAACTGGACAAAAGAAAATGAACCAAAGACATGGACCACAGGCATGGATCAAAAAGAAGGAACCACAGACATGGACCAAAGAATATATGATAGATGGGGACCGAAAACAAGGAACCAAAAGATATAGACCAAAGACTAAAACCAAAAACAAGAAACTACAGAACTGGTCAAAAGAAAACAGACCAAAGACATGGACCATAGGCATGGATAAAAAAAAGGAACCACAGACATGGACCCAAGAATGTACGATAGATGGAGACCAAAAACAAGGAACCAAAAGATATAGACCACATATATGAACCAAAGATTAAGACCAAAAACAAGGAACTACAGAACCGGACAAAGGAAAACAGACAAAAGACATGGACCATAGGCATGGATCAAAGAATGTACAATAGATGGGGACCAAAAACAAGGAACCAAAAGATAAAGACCAATGATAAGGACCAAAGACTAAGACCAAAAACAAGGAACTACAGAACTGGACAAAAGAAAAAGGACCATAGGCATGGATCAAAAAGAAGGAACCACAGACATGGACCAACGAATGCACGATAGATGGGGACTGAAAAGAAGGAACCAAAAGATGTAGACCAAAGATATGGACCAAAGACTAAGACCAAAAACAAGGAGCTACAGAACTGGTCAAAAGAAAACAGACCAAAGACATGGACCATAGGCATGGATCAAAAAGAAGAAACCACAGACATGGAGCAAATAATGTACAATAGATGGAGACCAAAAACAAGGAACCAAAAGATATAGACCACATATATGAACCAAAGATTAAGACCAAAAACAAGGAACTACAGAACCGGACAAAGGAAAACAGACAAAAGACATGGACCATAGGCATGGATCAAAGAATGTACAATAGATGGGGACCAAAAACAAGGAACCAAAAGATAAAGACCAATGATAAGGACCAAAGACTAAGACCAAAAACAAGGAACTACAGAACTGGACAAAAGAAAAAGGACCATAGGCATGGATCAAAAAGAAGGAACCACAGACATGGACCAAAGAATGCACGACAGATGGGGACTGAAAAGAAGGAACCAAAAGATGTAGACCAAAGATATGGACCAAAGACTAAGACCAAAAACAAGGAGCTACAGAACTGGTCAAAAGAAAACAGACCAAAGACATGGACCATAGGCATGGATCAAAAAGAAGGAACCACAGACATGGACCAAAGAATGCACGATAGATGGGGACCAAAAAGAAGGAACCAAAAGATGTAGACCAAAGATATAGACCAAAGACTAAGACCAAAAACAAGGAGCTACAGAACTGGTCAAAAGAAAACAGACCAAAGACATGGACCATAGGCATGGATCAAAAAGAAGAAACCACAGACATGGAGCAAATAATGTACAATAGATGGAGACCAAAAACAAGGAACCAAAAGATATAGACCACATATATGAACCAAAGATTAAGACCAAAAACAAGGAACTACAGAACCGGACAAAGGAAAACAGACAAAAGACATGGACCATAGGCATGGATCAAAGAATGTACAATAGATGGGGACCAAAAACAAGGAACCAAAAGATAAAGACCAATGATAAGGACCAAAGACTAAGACCAAAAACAAGGAACTACAGAACTGGACAAAAGAAAAAGGACCATAGGCATGGATCAAAAAGAAGGAACCACAGACATGGACCAAAGAATGCACGACAGATGGGGACTGAAAAGAAGGAACCAAAAGATGTAGACCAAAGATATGGACCAAAGACTAAGACCAAAAACAAGGAGCTACAGAACTGGTCAAAAGAAAACAGACCAAAGACATGGACCTTAGGCATGGATCAAAAAGAAGAAACCACAGACATGGAGCAAATAATGTACAATAGATGGAGACCAAAAACAAGGAACCAAAAGATATAGACCACATATATGAACCAAAGATTAAGACCAAAAACAAGGAACTACAGAACCGGACAAAGGAAAACAGACAAAAGACATGGACCATAGGCATGGATCAAAGAATGTACAATAGATGGGGACCAAAAACAAGGAACCAAAAGATAAAGACCAATGATAAGGACCAAAGACTAAGACCAAAAACAAGGAACTACAGAACTGGACAAAAGAAAAAGGACCATAGGCATGGATCAAAAAGAAGGAACCACAGACATGGACCAAAGAATGCACGACAGATGGGGACTGAAAAGAAGGAACCAAAAGATGTAGACCAAAGATATGGACCAAAGACTAAGACCAAAAACAAGGAGCTACAGAACTGGTCAAAAGAAAACAGACCAAAGACATGGACCATAGGCATGGATCAAAAAGAAGGAACCACAGACATGGACCAAAGAATGCACGATAGATGGGGACCAAAAAGAAGGAACCAAAAGATGTAGACCAAAGATATAGACCAAAGACTAAGACCAAAAACAAGGAGCTACAGAACTGGTCAAAAGAAAACAGACCAAAGACATGGACCATAGGCATGGATCAAAAAGAAGAAACCACAGACATGGAGCAAATAATGTACAATAGATGGAGACCAAAAACAAGGAACCAAAAGATATAGACCACATATATGAACCAAAGATTAAGACCAAAAACAAGGAACTACAGAACCGGACAAAGGAAAACAGACAAAAGACATGGACCATAGGCATGGATCAAAGAATGTACAATAGATGGGGACCAAAAACAAGGAACCAAAAGATAAAGACCAATGATAAGGACCAAAGACTAAGACCAAAAACAAGGAACTACAGAACTGGACAAAAGAAAAAGGACCATAGGCATGGATCAAAAAGAAGGAACCACAGACATGGACCAAAGAATGCACGACAGATGGGGACTGAAAAGAAGGAACCAAAAGATGTAGACCAAAGATATGGACCAAAGACTAAGACCAAAAACAAGGAGCTACAGAACTGGTCAAAAGAAAACAGACCAAAGACATGGACCATAGGCATGGATCAAAAAGAAGGCACCACAGAAATGGACCAAACAATGTACGATAGATGGGGACCAAAAACAAGGAACCAAAAGATATAGACCAAAGATATGGACCAAAGACTAAAACCAAAAACAAGGAACTACAGAACTGGTCAAAAGAAAACAGACCAAAGACATGGACCATAGGCATGGATCAAAAAGAAGGAACCACAGACATGGACCAAGGAATGTACAATAGATGGGGACCAAAAACAAGGAACCAAAAGATAAAGACCAATGGTAAGGACCAAAGACTAAGACCAAAAAAAGGAGCTACAGAATTGGACAAAAGAAAACAGACCAAAAGACATGGACCATAGGCATAGATCAAAAAGAAGGAACCACAGACATGGACCAAAGAATGTATGATTGATGGGGACCGAAAAAAAGGAACCAAAAGATATAGACCAAAGATATGGACCAAAGAATAAGACCAAAAACAAGGAACTACAGAACCGGACAAAGGAAAACAGACAAAAGACATGGACCATAGGCATGGATCAAAAAGAAGGAAACACAGACATGGACCAAAGAATGTACGATAGATGGGGACCAAAAACAAGGAACCAAAGATATGGACCAAATAATCAAAAACAGAGAACAAAAGATATGGACCCAAGGACCAAAAAGCAAGGCACCGAAGATATGGACCAAAAACAGGAAAAAAAGACATGGACCGAAGACATGGACCAAAGACATGGTTCCGAAAAACAAAGACCCAAAGACATAGACTAAAGACATGGAGCAAAGACACGGACCAAAGAATGGACTATAAATGGGGACCAAAAACAAGGAACCAAAGATATAGACCAATGATATGGACCAAAGACTAAGACTGAAAACAAGGAACTAGAGAACTGGACAAAAGACATGGACCATAGGCATGTATCAAAAAGAAGGAACCACAGACATGGACCAAAGAATGTACGATAAATGGAGACCAAAGACAAGGAACCAATGATATGGACCATATGACCAAAAACAGAGAACAAATATATGGACCAAAGGACCAAAAGCAAGGCACCAAAGATATGGACCAAAGACAAGAAAAAAAGACATGGACCAAAGACATGGTTCCGAAAAACAAGGAACCAAAGACATAGACTAAAGACATGGAGCAAAGACACGGACCAAAGAATGGACCATAAATGGGGACGAAAAACAAGGAACCAAAGATATAGACCAAGGATATGGACTAAAAACTAAGACTAAAAATAAGGAACTAGAGAATTGGACGAAAGACATGGACCATAGGCATGGATCAAAAATAAGGAACCACAGACATGGACCAAAGAATGTACGATAGATGGGGACAAAAGACAAGGAACCAAATATATGCACCATACAACCAAAAACAGAGAACAAATATATGGACCAAAGGACCAAAAGCAAGTCACCGAAGATATGGACCAAAGACAGGAAAAAAATGACATGGACCAAAGACATGGTTGCAAAAAACAAGAAACCAAAGACATAGACTAAACACATAGAGCAAAGACACAGCCTAAAGTATCTACTATAACTGGGGACCAAAAACAAAGAACCAAAGATAAAGACCAATGAAATGGAACAAAGACTAAGACTGAAAACAAGAAAATACAGAACTAGACAAAAGACATGGACCAAAGACACGGACCATAGATATGGACCAAAGACAGAAAAAAAAGAGAAGGATCCAAAGCAAGGAACCAAAGACTTAGACCAAAGACATGGGGCAAGGACGTGGGCCAAAGAATGTACTATAAATGGGGACCAAAGACAAGGAACCAAAGACATAGACTAAAGACATGGAGCAAAGACACGCACCAAAGAATGTACTATAAATGGGGACCAAAGACAAGGAACCAAAGACATAGACTAAAGACATGGAGCAAAGACACGCACCAAAGAATGTACTATAAATGGGGACCAAAAACAAGGAACCAAAGGCATAGACCAATAATATGGACCAAAGACTAAGACTGAAAACAAGGGACTTGATAACTGGACAAATGACACGGACCAGAGAATAATTCAATTGAATAGACTGCAAAGATAAGATACTTCATGTTTGAACTGGGAAACTATTTAATTTTTTTTTTTGCAAATAAACATTAACTTGGAATTTAATGGCAGCAACACATTGCAAAAAAGTTGACACAGGGGCATTTTTACCAGTGTGTTACATGGCCTTTCCTTTTAACAACACTCAGTACACGTTTGGGAACTGAGGAGACCAATTTTTGAAGCTTTTCAGGTGGAATTCTTTCCCATTCTTGCTTGATGTACAACTTAAGTTGTTCAACAGTCCAGGGGTCTTTGTTGTGGTATTTTCGGCTTCAAAATGCCCCACACATTTTCAATAGGAGACAGGTCTGGACTACAGGCAGGCCAGTCTAGTACCATGAAGCCACACTGTTGTACCACGTGGCTTGGCATTGTCCTGCTGAAATAAGCAGGGGCGTCCATGATAACGTTGCTAGGATGGCAACATATGTTGCTCCAAAACCTGCATTAATGGTGCCTTCACAGATGTGTGAGTTACCCATGCCTTGGGCACTAATACACCCCCATACCATCACAGATGCTGGCTTTTCAACTTTGCGCCAATAACAATCCGGATGGTTCTTTTCCTCTTTAGTCCAGTTGACACCACGTCCGGAATTCCAAAAACAATTTGAAATGTGGACTCGTCAGACCACAGAACACTTTTTCATTTTGTATCAGTCCATCTGAGATGAGCTCAGGCCCAGCGAAGCCGGCAGCGATTCTGGGTGTTGTTGATAAATATTTGTTGGTTTGCATAGTATAGTTTAAACTTGCACTTGCACTTACAGATGTAGCGACAAACTGTAGTTACTGACAGTGGTTTTTTCAAGTGTTCCTGAGCTCATATATACAAACCCCGTTTCCATGGGAGTTGGGAAATTGCGTTAGATGTAAATATAAACGGAATACAATGATTTGCAAATCCTTTTCAACCCATATTCAGTTGAATGCACTACAAAGACAACATATTTGATGTTCAAACTCATAAACTTTATTTTTTTTTGCTAATAATAATTAACTTAGAAATTCATGGCTGCAACGAGTGCCAAAGTAGTTGGGAAAGGGCATGTTCACCACTGTGTTACATCACTTTTTCTTTTAACAACACTCAATAAACGTTTGGGAACTGAGGAAACTAATTGTTGAAGCTTTAAAAGTGGAATTCTTTACCATTCTTGTTCAACAGTCCGGAGTCTCCGCTGTCGTATTTTACGTTTCATAATGCGCCACATATTTTCGATGGGAGACAGGTCTGGACTGCAGGCGGGCCAGGAAAATACCCGCACTCTTTTTTTACAAAGCCACGCTGTTGTAACACGTGCTGAATGTGGCTTGGCATCGTCTTACTGAGATAAGCAGGGGCGCCATGAAAAAGACGGCGCTTAGATGGCAGCATATTTTGTTCCAAAACCTGTATGTACCTTTCAGCATTAATGGTGCCTTCACAGATGTGTAAGTTACCCATGTCTTGGGCACTAATACACCCCCATACCACCTCAGATGCTGGTTTTTGAACTTTGCGCCAATAACAATCCGGATGGCTCCTGTTTCCAAAAACAATCAGAAATGTGGCCTCGTAAGACCAAAGAAAACTTTCCCACTTTGCATCAGTCCATCTGAGATGAGCTCGGGCCCAGCGAAACCGGAAGAGATTCTGGGTGTTGTTGATAAATATTTGTTGGTTTGCATAGTATAGTTTAAACTTGCACTTACAGATGTAGCGACAAACTGTAGTTACTGACAGTGGTTTTTTCAAGTGTTCCTGAGCTCATATATACAAACCCCGTTTCCATGGGAGTTGGGAAATTGCGTTACATGTAAATATAAACGGAATACAATGATTTGCAAATCCTTTTCAACCCATATTCAGTTGAATGAACTACAAAGACAACATATTTGATGTTCAAACTCATAAACTTTATTTTTTTTTGCTAATAATAATTAACTTAGAAATTCATGGCTGCAACGAGTGCCAAAGTAGTTGGGAAAGGGCATGTTCACCACTGTGTTACATCACCTTTTCTTTTAACAACACTCAATAAACGTTTGGGAACTGAGGAAACTAATTGTTGAAGCTTTAAAAGTGGAATTCTTTACCATTCTTGTTCAACAGTCCGGAGTCTCCGCTGTCGTATTTTACGTTTCATAATGCGCCACACATTTTCGATGGGAGACAGGTTTGGACTGCAGGCGGGCCAGGAAAATACCCGCACTCTTTTTTTACAAAGCCACGCTGTTGTAACACGTGCTGAATGTGGCTTGGCATCGTCTTACTGAGATAAGCAGGGGCGCCATGAAAAAGACGGCGCTTAGATGGCAGCATATTTTGTTCCAAAACCTGTATGTACCTTTCAGCATTAATGGTGCCTTCACAGATGTGTAAGTTACCCATGTCTTGGGCACTAATACACCCCCATACCACCTCAGATGCTGGTTTTTGAACTTTGCGCCAATAAAAATCCGGATGGCTCCTGTTTCCAAAAACAATCAGAAATGTGGCCTCGTAAGACCAAAGAAAACTTTCCCACTTTGCATCAGTCCATCTGAGATGAGCTCGGGCCCAGCGAAGCCGGAAGAGATTCTGGGTGTTGTTGATAAATATTTGTTGGTTTGCATAGTATAGTTTAAACTTGCACTTACAGATGTAGCGACAAACTGTAGTTACTGACAGTGGTTTTTTCAAGTGTTCCTGAGCTCATATATACAAACCCCGTTTCCATGAGAGTTGGGAAATTGCGTTACGTGTAAATATAAACGGAATACAATGATTTGCAAATCCTTTTCAACCCATATTCAGTTGAATGAACTACAAAGACAAGATATTTGATGTTCAAACTCATAAACTTTATTTTTTTTTGCTAATAATAATTAACTTAGAAATTCATGGCTGCAACGAGTGCCAAAGTAGTTGGGAAAGGGCATGTTCACCACTGTGTTACATCACCTTTTCTTTTAACAACACTCAATAAACGTTTGGGAACTGGGGAAACTAATTGTTGAAGCTTTAAAAGTGGAATTCTTTACCATTCTTGTTCAACAGTCCGGAGTCTCCGCTGTCGTATTTTACGTTTCATAATGCGCCACACATTTTTGATGGGAGACAGGTCTGGACTGCAGGCGGGCCAGGAAAATACCCGCACTCTTTTTTTACAAAGCCACGCTGTTGTAACACGTGCTGAATGTGGCTTGGCATCGTCTTACTGAGATAAGCAGGGGCGCCATGAAAAAGACGGCGCTTAGATGGCAGCATATTTTGTTCCAAAACCTGTATGTACCTTTCAGCATTAATGGTGCCTTCACAGATGTGTAAGTTACCCATGCCTTGGGCACTAATACACCCCCATACCACCTCAGATGTTGGTTTTTGAACTTTGCGCCAATAACAATCCGGATGGCTCCTGTTTCCAAAAACAATCAGAAATGTGGCCTCGTAAGACCAAAGAAAACTTTCCCACTTTGCATCAGTCCATCTGAGATGAGCTCGGGCCCAGCGAAACCGGAAGAGATTCTGGGTGTTGTTGATAAATATTTGTTGGTTTGCATAGTATAGTTTAAACTTGCACTTACAGATGTAGCGACAAACTGTAGTTACTGACAGTGGTTTTTTCAAGTGTTCCTGAGCTCATATATACAAACCCCGTTTCCATGGGAGTTGGGAAATTGCGTTACATGTAAATATAAACGGAATACAATGATTTGCAAATCCTTTTCAACCCATATTCAGTTGAATGAACTACAAAGACAACATATTTGATGTTCAAACTCATAAACTTTATTTTTTTTTGCTAATAATAATTAACTTAGAAATTCATGGCTGCAACGAGTGCCAAAGTAGTTGGGAAAGGGCATGTTCACCACTGTGTTACATCACCTTTTCTTTTAACAACACTCAATAAACGTTTGGGAACTGAGGAAACTAATTGTTGAAGCTTTAAAAGTGGAATTCTTTACCATTCTTGTTCAACAGTCCGGAGTCTCCGCTGTCGTATTTTACGTTTCATAATGCGCCACACATTTTCGATGGGAGACAGGTTTGGACTGCAGGCGGGCCAGGAAAATACCCGCACTCTTTTTTTACAAAGCCACGCTGTTGTAACACGTGCTGAATGTGGCTTGGCATCGTCTTACTGAGATAAGCAGGGGCGCCATGAAAAAGACGGCGCTTAGATGGCAGCATATTTTGTTCCAAAACCTGTATGTACCTTTCAGCATTAATGGTGCCTTCACAGATGTGTAAGTTACCCATGTCTTGGGCACTAATACACCCCCATACCACCTCAGATGCTGGTTTTTGAACTTTGCGCCAATAAAAATCCGGATGGCTCCTGTTTCCAAAAACAATCAGAAATGTGGCCTCGTAAGACCAAAGAAAACTTTCCCACTTTGCATCAGTCCATCTGAGATGAGCTCGGGCCCAGCGAAGCCGGAAGAGATTCTGGGTGTTGTTGATAAATATTTGTTGGTTTGCATAGTATAGTTTAAACTTGCACTTACAGATGTAGCGACAAACTGTAGTTACTGACAGTGGTTTTTTCAAGTGTTCCTGAGCTCATATATACAAACCCCGTTTCCATGAGAGTTGGGAAATTGCGTTACGTGTAAATATAAACGGAATACAATGATTTGCAAATCCTTTTCAACCCATATTCAGTTGAATGAACTACAAAGACAAGATATTTGATGTTCAAACTCATAAACTTTATTTTTTTTTGCTAATAATAATTAACTTAGAAATTCATGGCTGCAACGAGTGCCAAAGTAGTTGGGAAAGGGCATGTTCACCACTGTGTTACATCACCTTTTCTTTTAACAACACTCAATAAACGTTTGGGAACTGGGGAAACTAATTGTTGAAGCTTTAAAAGTGGAATTCTTTACCATTCTTGTTCAACAGTCCGGAGTCTCCGCTGTCGTATTTTACGTTTCATAATGCGCCACACATTTTTGATGGGAGACAGGTCTGGACTGCAGGCGGGCCAGGAAAATACCCGCACTCTTTTTTTACAAAGCCACGCTGTTGTAACACGTGCTGAATGTGGCTTGGCATCGTCTTACTGAGATAAGCAGGGGCGCCATGAAAAAGACGGCGCTTAGATGGCAGCATATTTTGTTCCAAAACCTGTATGTACCTTTCAGCATTAATGGTGCCTTCACAGATGTGTAAGTTACCCATGCCTTGGGCACTAATACACCCCCATACCACCTCAGATGTTGGTTTTTGAACTTTGCGCCAATAACAATCCGGATGGCTCCTGTTTCCAAAAACAATCAGAAATGTGGCCTCGTAAGACCAAAGAAAACTTTCCCACTTTGCATCAGTCCATCTGAGATGAGCTCGGGCCCAGCGAAGCCGGAAGAGATTCTGGGTGTTGTTGATAAATATTTGTTGGTTTGCATAGTATAGTTTTAACTTGCACTTACAGATGTAGCGACAAACTGTACTTAATGACAGTGTTTTTTTGCAGTACATGAGCAACCCTGTTTTAAATATAGAGATACTAGATTAAAAAATATAAACCTAAAATAGATCAGGTTGTCGTTGCTGCTTATAGTACAGTCTTCCGACTCGTCCTCCATGCTGGCCTGCCTCTAGATTAATTAGTCAAATGTGCCGAGTGGCTGTGCTTCCCGCCGTAAATCCGGCAGCGTCAGTCGTCAACGAGCAGGCGGAGAAAAAGACGTTGCAGGAAGTCGGGAGAACAATGGCAGCGCCGGAAAAAGTCCATACGTCCTAATTAGACGCTTCTTTTGGGAAAGACTCGTGTGCGCGTGGAAGACTAACGAGCTCAGAGGAATAAAATATTTTTTTAATGAGCAAACAAATATTATTATAATGATAATACACATTCAAATAATTGTCTACTTTTTCTACACTTTTACTGCCTACTTGACGTCCTGGTGACTCGGTCAAGAAGAGAATCCAAGAACTTCTCACACCGTCAAGATCCAATTAGACAATGTCTGATCTCAGATTTCTGATAAGTGGAGAAATGGCCGAGTTAGAGTGAGTGGGAAAATAAGAATTTCTGTTTTTTTAACATTGGGGTCAATGAGAGATTTAGCCGACTTTTTTTTTGGCTTTAAGGGCCAACAGAAGCCAAATGGGACACATGACCTCCATAAAAAAGTGTCATTTCTTAGAGAGGACATGTGTATTTACCTTTTTACCAAAATACAGGACAGTGGTATTAAAGTTGTGGCTGTGAGGACAGGTTGGATTTAATTCTGCTTCGAAAGGAAGAACCGAGTCCCACACTCATATGAACTTGAAGTGCCATCCCATTCCTAACCCATAGGGTTCAAGATGATACGGGTCCACCTTTTGCTGCTATTACAGCTTCAACTCTTCTGGGAATGGCTGTCCACAAAGTTGCGGAGTGTGTTTATAGGAATTTTCCACCATTCTTCCAAAAAGCGTCGGTCCAGAAGGCCTGGCTCTCAGTCTCCGTTTTAATTCAT
>NC_084638.1:29826375-29886375 GCF_033978795.1 Nerophis ophidion | reverse complement strand
CAGTAAAAAGCGAAATCAGTGTGTAAAGGATATCACTACATGATCTCAAGAAAAGTTCAGAAAACCACTGTCGGTGGCTACGGTTCGTCACTACATCTGTGAGTGCAAGTTAAAACTCTACTATGCAAAGCGAATGGCATTTATCAACAACACCCGGAAACGCCGCCGGCTTCGCTGGGCCCAAGCTCATCTAAGATGGACAGTGAAAAAGTGTTCTGTGTCTTGTACGTGCTTGCCAACACGAGTCTCTTTGATGGATGCGAGGTATTGTCGGCAAAAAGGTGACTCACGGAAAGCGGTGTAGAACTCGTGAAGGCTGAGGTGTCCGTCGTTGTTGTAGTCGTCGTAGCGCAGCAGGTCCTGCATGGTGCAGCGCAGCACGCCGTCGTCCAGGTGCTCCTTGGTGGAGATCTGACGCCACATGCAAAGAATGATACAAAAACAGATCGAATACATCAATGTGATAATCTGACTTCGCGTGGAGAGGAACTCATGGCGCCAAATTGCTGAGTCGGCATAAATAGTCCTGACACCTTTATGAAGAGCAAGATGACAAGTGTATGACTTCCACACCAATCCATGAGTAGCAACATTTTAAAGCGCATACAGAGCGAGATAAAAATACCAGAATCGCGAACTACATTAGGAGGTTGCCTACAGCCACAGCTGTTAATGCCAATGTTATTTATTTTTGAATAAAGTGGTAATTGGAGCATTTTTAGCATGTTTAGTAGGGCTAAATATCAGCAAAAAATTATATATGTCCGACTATTATTTTTGGATTATCATATATATGATGTGCGATACAAGCAGCAGTACTTCAGCGTGTTTACTTCTGTGTGATACCATCAAGCTGTCCGGCAGCATGTTTGTGATATCATGTGCGATACAAGCAGTCCTGCCACATGTTTGTTTGTGATATCATGTGCCATACAAACAGTCCTGCAGCGTCTTAACTTGTGTGTGATACTTGTGATGCAAGCTGTCCTACAGCATGTTTATGTGGGCGTGTGATATCATGTGCGATGCAAGCAGTCCTGCAGTGTGTTTACTTGTGTGTGTGATATCATGTGCGATACAAGCAGTCCTGCAGCGTGTTTACTTATGTGTGTGATATCATGTGCCAAACAAGCGATCCTGCGGCCTTTTTGTGTGTGATATTGTGTGCGATGGAAGCTGTCCCACAGCGTTTTTACTTGGGTGTGATATCATGTGCAATACAAGCAGTTCCACAGCGTGTTTAAATGGGTGTGATATCATGTGCCATACAAGCAGTCCTGCAGCATGTATTTGTGTGATATCATGTGCAATACAAGCAGTCCAGCAGTGTGTTTACTTACGTGTGATATCATGTGCAATACAAGCAGTCCCGCAGCGTGTTTGTGTGTAATATCATGTGCGATACAAACAATCCTGCAGCGTGTTAACTTGTGTGTGATATCATGTGCGATACAAGCAGTCCTGCAGCGTGTTTACTTATGTGTGATATCATGTGCCAAACAAGCGATCCTGCGGCCTTTTTGTGTGTGATATTGTGTACGATGGAAGCTGTCCCACAGCGTTTTTACTTGGGTGTGATATCATGTGCAATACAAGCAGTTCCTCAGCGTGTTTAAATGGGTGTGATATCATGTGCCGTACAAGCAGTCCTGCAGCATGTATTTGTGTGATATCATGTGCAATACAAGCAGTCCAGCAGTGTGTTTACTTACGTGTGATTTCATGTGCGAGACAAGCAGTCCCGCAGCGTGTTTGTGTGTAATATCATGTGCGATACAAACAATCCTGCAGCGTGTTAACTTGTGTGTGATATCATGTGCGATACAAGCAGTCCTGCAGCGTGTTTACTTACGTGTGATATCATGTGCCAAACAAGCGATCCTGCGGCCTTTTTGTGTGTGATATTGTGTACGATGGAAGCTGTCCCACAGCGTTTTTACTTGGGTGTGATATCATGTGCAATACAAGCAGTTCCACAGCGTGTTTAAATGGGTGTGATATCATGTGCCATACAAGCAGTCCTGCAGCATGTATTTGTGTGATATCATGTGCAATACAAGCAGTCCAGCAGTGTGTTTACTTACGTGTGATATCATGTGCAATACAAGCAGTCCCGCAGCGTGTTTGTGTGTAATATCATGTGCGATACAAACAATCCTGCAGCGTGTTAACTTGTGTGTGATATCATGTGCGATACAAGCAGTCCTGCAGCGTGTTTACTTATGTGTGATATCATGTGCCAAACAAGCGATCCTGCGGCCTTTTTGTGTGTGATATTGTGTACGATGGAAGCTGTCCCACAGCGTTTTTACTTGGGTGTGATATCATGTGCAATACAAGCAGTTCCTCAGCGTGTTTAAATGGGTGTGATATCATGTGCCGTACAAGCAGTCCTGCAGCATGTATTTGTGTGATATCATGTGCAATACAAGCAGTCCAGCAGTGTGTTTACTTGTGTGTGTGATATCATGTGCGATACAAGCAGTCCTGCAGCGTGTTTACTTATGTGTGTGATATCATGTGCCAAACAAGCGATCCTGCGGCCTTTTTGTGTGTGATATTGTGTGCGATGGAAGCTGTCCCACAGCGTTTTTACTTGGGTGTGATATCATGTGCAATACAAGCAGTTCCACAGCGTGTTTAAATGGGTGTGATATCATGTGCCATACAAGCAGTCCTGCAGCATGTATTTGTGTGATATCATGTGCAATACAAGCAGTCCAGCAGTGTGTTTACTTACGTGTGATATCATGTGCAATACAAGCAGTCCCGCAGCGTGTTTGTGTGTAATATCATGTGCGATACAAACAATCCTGCAGCGTGTTAACTTGTGTGTGATATCATGTGCGATACAAGCAGTCCTGCAGCGTGTTTACTTATGTGTGATATCATGTGCCAAACAAGCGATCCTGCGGCCTTTTTGTGTGTGATATTGTGTACGATGGAAGCTGTCCCACAGCGTTTTTACTTGGGTGTGATATCATGTGCAATACAAGCAGTTCCTCAGCGTGTTTAAATGGGTGTGATATCATGTGCCGTACAAGCAGTCCTGCAGCATGTATTTGTGTGATATCATGTGCAATACAAGCAGTCCAGCAGTGTGTTTACTTACGTGTGATTTCATGTGCGAGACAAGCAGTCCCGCAGCGTGTTTGTGTGTAATATCATGTGCGATACAAACAATCCTGCAGCGTGTTAACTTGTGTGTGATATCATGTGCGATACAAGCAGTCCTGCAGCGTGTTTACTTATGTGTGATATCATGTGCCAAACAAGCGATCCTGCGGCCTTTTTGTGTGTGATATTGTGTACGATGGAAGCTGTCCCACAGCGTTTTTACTTGGGTGTGATATCATGTGCAATACAAGCAGTTCCTCAGCGTGTTTAAATGGGTGTGATATCATGTGCCGTACAAGCAGTCCTGCAGCATGTATTTGTGTGATATCATGTGCAATACAAGCAGTCCAGCAGTGTGTTTACTTGTGTGTGTGATATCATGTGCGATACAAGCAGTCCTGCAGCGTGTTTACTTATGTGTGTGATATCATGTGCCAAACAAGCGATCCTGCGGCCTTTTTGTGTGTGATATTGTGTGCGATGGAAGCTGTCCCACAGCGTTTTTACTTGGGTGTGATATCATGTGCAATACAAGCAGTTCCACAGCGTGTTTAAATGGGTGTGATATCATGTGCCATACAAGCAGTCCTGCAGCATGTATTTGTGTGATATCATGTGCAATACAAGCAGTCCAGCAGTGTGTTTACTTACGTGTGATATCATGTGCAATACAAGCAGTCCCGCAGCGTGTTTGTGTGTAATATCATGTGCGATACAAACAATCCTGCAGCGTGTTAACTTGTGTGTGATATCATGTGCGATACAAGCAGTCCTGCAGCGTGTTTACTTATGTGTGATATCATGTGCCAAACAAGCGATCCTGCGGCCTTTTTGTGTGTGATATTGTGTACGATGGAAGCTGTCCCACAGCGTTTTTACTTGGGTGTGATATCATGTGCAATACAAGCAGTTCCTCAGCGTGTTTAAATGGGTGTGATATCATGTGCCGTACAAGCAGTCCTGCAGCATGTATTTGTGTGATATCATGTGCAATACAAGCAGTCCAGCAGTGTGTTTACTTACGTGTGATTTCATGTGCGAGACAAGCAGTCCCGCAGCGTGTTTGTGTGTAATATCATGTGCGATACAAACAATCCTGCAGCGTGTTAACTTGTGTGTGATATCATGTGCGATACAAGCAGTCCTGCAGCGTGTTTACTTACGTGTGATATCATGTGCCAAACAAGCGATCCTGCGGCCTTTTTGTGTGTGATATTGTGTACGATGGAAGCTGTCCCACAGCGTTTTTACTTGGGTGTGATATCATGTGCAATACAAGCAGTTCCACAGCGTGTTTAAATGGGTGTGATATCATGTGCCATACAAGCAGTCCTGCAGCATGTATTTGTGTGATATCATGTGCAATACAAGCAGTCCAGCAGTGTGTTTACTTACGTGTGATATCATGTGCAATACAAGCAGTCCCGCAGCGTGTTTGTGTGTAATATCATGTGCGATACAAACAATCCTGCAGCGTGTTAACTTGTGTGTGATATCATGTGCGATACAAGCAGTCCTGCAGCGTGTTTACTTATGTGTGATATCATGTGCCAAACAAGCGATCCTGCGGCCTTTTTGTGTGTGATATTGTGTACGATGGAAGCTGTCCCACAGCGTTTTTACTTGGGTGTGATATCATGTGCAATACAAGCAGTTCCACAGCGTGTTTAAATGGGTGTGATATCATGTGCCGTACAAGCAGTCCTGCAGCATGTATTTGTGTGATATCATGTGCAATACAAGCAGTCCAGCAGTGTGTTTACTTACGTGTGATTTCATGTGCGAGACAAGCAGTCCCGCAGCGTGTTTGTGTGTAATATCATGTGCGATACAAACAATCCTGCAGCGTGTTAACTTGTGTGTGATATCATGTGCGATACAAGCAGTCCTGCAGCGTGTTTACTTGTGTGTGATATCATGTGCGATACAAGCAGTCCTGCAGCGTGTTTACTTACGTGTGATATCATGTGCCGAACAAGCGATCCTGCGGCTTTTTTGTGTGTGATATTGTGTGCGATGCAAGCAGTCCCACAGCGTTTTTACTTGGGTGTGATATCATGTGCAGTACGAGCAGTTCCACAGCGTGTTTAAATGGGTGTGATATCATACAAGCAGTCCTGCAGCATGTTTTTGTGTGATATCATGTGCAATACAAGCAGTCCTGCAGACTGTTTACTTGTGTGTGATATCATGTGCAATACAAGCAGTCCTGCAGCATGTTTGTGTGTGTGTGTGTGCGATATCATGTGCGATGCAAGCAATCCTGCAGCGTGTTAACTTGTGTGTGATATCATGTGCGATACAAGCAGTCCTGCAGCGTGTTTACTTGTGTGTGATATCATGTGCGATACAAGCAGTCCTGCAGCGTGTTTGTGTGTGTGTGTGTGAGATCATGTGCGATGCAAGCAATCCTGCAGCGTGTTTTTGTGTGATATCATGTGTGATACAAGCAGTCCTGCAGCGTGTTTGCGTGTGTGATATCATGTGCAATACAAGCAGTCGTGCAACGTGTTCACTTGTGTGCGATATCATGTGCGATGTAAGTAGTCCCACAGCGTGTTTACCTATGTGTGATATCATGTGCAATACAAGCAGTCCCACAGCGTGTTTGTGTGTGTGATATCATGTGCGATGCAAGCAGTCCCACAGCGTGTTTACCTATGTGTGATATCATGTGCGATGCAAGCAGTCCCACAGCGTGTTTACCTATGTGTGATATCATGTGCGATACAAGCAGTCCCACATAGTGTTTACCTATGTGTGATATCATGTGCGATACAAGCAGTCCAGCAGTGTGTTTACTTACGTGTGATATCATGTGCAATACAAGCAGTCCCGCAGCGTGTTTGTGTGTAATATCATGTGCGATACAAACAATCCTGCAGCGTGTTAACTTGTGTGTGATATCATGTGTGGTACAAGCAGTCCTGCAGAGTGTTTACCTGTGTGTGATATCATGTGCAATACAAGCAGTCCTGCAGCATGTTTGTGTGTGTGATATCATGTGTGGTACAAGCAGTCCTGCAGAGTGTTTACCTATGTGTGATATCATGTGCAACACAAGCAGTCCCACAACTTGTTAACTTGGGTGTGATATCATGTGCTATAAAGGCAGCCCCGCAGCATGTTTGTGTGATATCATGTGCGATGCACGCAGTCCTGCCCCATGTTTACTTATGTGTGATATCATGTGCAATACAAGCAATCCTGCAGCGTGTGTGTGTGCGGTATCATGTGCGATGCAAGCTCTCCTGCAGCGTGTTTACTTGTGTGTGAAATCATGTGAGATACAAGCCATCCCATAGCTTGTTTACCTATGCGTGATATTATGTGCATTACAAGCAGTCCCACTACGTATTTCATTGGGTGTGATATCTTGTGCTATACAAGCAGTTCTGCATCATGTTTGTGTGTGATATCACGTGCGATACAAGCAGTCCTGCAGCATTTTTGTGTGTGTGATATCATGTGCAATACAAGCAGTCCTGCAGCATGGTTGCGTGTGTGATATCATGTGCAATACAAGCAGTCGTGCAACGTGTTCACTTGTGTGTGATATCATGTGCAATATAAGCACTCCCACCGCGTGTTTACTTGTGTGGGATATCATGTGCGATACAAGCAGTCCTTCAGCATTTTTGTGTGTGTGATATCACGTGCGATACAAGCAGTCCTGCAGCATTTTTGTGTGTGTGATATCATGTGCAATACAAGCAGTCCTGCAGCATGGTTGCGTGTGTGATATCATGTGCAATACAAGCAGTCGTGCAACGTGTTCACTTGTGTGTGATATCATGTGCAATATAAGCACTCCCACCGCGTGTTTACTTGTGTGGGATATCATGTGCGATACAAGCAGTCCTTCAGCATTTTTGTGTGTGTGATATCACGTGCGATACAAGCAGTCCTGCAGCATTTTTGTGTGTGTGATATCATGTGCAATACAAGCAGTCCTGCAGCATGGTTGCGTGTGTGATATCATGTGCAATACAAGCAGTCGTGCAACGTGTTCACTTGTGTGTGATATCATGTGCAATATAAGCACTCCCACCGCGTGTTTACTTGTGTGGGATATCATGTGCGATACAAGCAGTCCTTCAGCATGTTTGTGTGGGATATAATGTGCGATGCAAGCAGTCCTGCAGCGTTTTTGTGTGTGTGATATCATGTGCAATACAAGCAGTTGTGCAAGGTGTTCACTTGTGTGTGATATCATGTGCGATATAAGCAGTCCCACAGCGTGTTTACTTGTGTGCGATATCATGTGCGATACAAGCAGTCCTTCAGCATGTTTGTGTGGGATATCATGTGCGATGCAAGCAGTCCTGCAGCATTTTTGTGTGTGTGATATCATGTGCAATACAAGCAGTTGTGCAAGGTGTTCACTTGTGTGTGATATCATGTGCGATATAAGCAGTCCCACAGCGTGTTTACTTGTGTGGGATATCATGTGAAATAAAAGGAGTCCTTCAGCATGTTTGTGTGGGATATCATGTGTGATGCAAGCAGTCCTGCAGCGTTTATGTGTGTGTGATATCATGTGCAATACACGCAGTCCTGCAGAGTGTTTGTGTGTGTGATATCATGTGCAATGCCAGCAGTTTTGCAGCGTGTTTGTGTGATATCATGTGCAATACAAGCAGTTGTGCAAGGTGTTCACTTGTGTGTGATATCATGTGCAATATAAGCAGTCCCACCGCGTGTTTACTTGTGTGGGATATCATGTGAAATAAAAGGAGTCCTTCAGCATGTTTGTGTGGGATATCATGTGCGATGCAAGCAGTCCTGCAGCGTTTATGTGTGTGTGATATCATGTGCAATACACGCAGTCCTGCAGAGTGTTTGTGTGTGTGATATCATGTGCAATACAAGCAGTTGTGCAAGGTGTTCACTTGTGTGTGATATCATGTGCAATATAAGCAGTCCCACCGCGTGTTTACTTGTGTGGGATATCATGTGCGATACAAGCAGTCCTTCAGCATGTTTGTGTGGGATATCATGTGCGATGCAAGTAGTCCTGCAGCGTTAATGTGTGTGTGATATCATGTGCAATACACGCAGTCCCACAGCGTGTTTGCGTGTGTAATATCATGTGCAATGCCAGCAGTTTTGCAGCGTGTTTGTGTGATATCATGTGCAATACAAGCAGTTGTGCAAGGTGTTCACTTGTGTGTGATATCATGTGCAATATAAGCAGTCCCACAGCGTGTTTACTTGTGTGGGATATCATGTGAAATAAAAGGAGTCCTTCAGCATGTTTGTGTGGGATATCATGTGCGATGCAAGCAGTCCTGCAGCGTTTATGTGTGTGTGATATCATGTGCAATACACGCAGTCCTGCAGAGTGTTTGCGTGTGTAATATCATGTGCAATACAAGCAGTTGTGCAAGGTGTTCACTTGTGTGTGATATCATGTGCAATATAAGCAGTCCCACCGCGTGTTTACTTGTGTGGGATATCATGTGCGATACAAGCAGTCCTTCAGCATGTTTGTGTGGGATATCATGTGCGATGCAAGCAGTCCTGCAGCGTTTTTGTGTGTGTGATATCATGTGCAATACAAGCAGTTGTGCAGCATGTTCACTTGTGTGTGATATCATGTGCGATATAAGCAGTCCCACAGCGTGTTTACTTGTGTGGGATATCATGTGCAATACAAGCAGTCCTTCAGCATGTTTGTGTGGGATATCATGTGCGATGCAAGCAGTCCCGCAGCTTTTTTGCGTGTGTGATATCATGTGCAATACAAGCAGTTGTGCAGCATGTTCACTTGTGTTTGATATCATGTGCGATATAAGCAGTCCCACAGCTTGTGTACTTGTATGGGATATCATGTGCAATACAAGCAGTCCTTCAACATGTTTGTGTGGGATATCATGTGCGACACACGCAGTCCTGCAGCATTTTTACGTGTGTGATATCATGTGCAATACAAGCAGTCCCACAGCGTGTTTGCGTGTGTGATATCATGTGCAATGCCAGCAGTTTTGCAGCGTGTTTGCGTGATATCATGTGCAATACAAGCAGTTGTGCAAGGTGTTCACTTGTGTGTGATATCATGTGCAATATAAGCAGTCCCACCGCGTGTTTACTTGTGTGGGATATCATGTGCGATACAAGCAGTCCTTCAGCATGTTTGTGTGGGATATCATGTGCGATGCAAGCAGTCCTGCAGCGTTTTTGTGTGTGTGATATCATGTGCAATACAAGCAGTTGTGCAGCATGTTCACTTGTGTGTGATATCATGTGCGATATAAGCAGTCCCACAGCGTGTTTACTTGTGTGGGATATCATGTGAAATAAAAGGAGTCCTTCAGCATGTTTGTGTGGGATATCATGTGCGATGCAAGCAGTCCTGCAGCGTTTATGTGTGTGTGATATCATGTGCAATACACGCAGTCCTGCAGAGTGTTTGCGTGTGTAATATCATGTGCAATGCCAGCAGTTTTGCAGCGTGTTTGCGTGATATCATGTGCAATACAAGCAGTTGTGCAAGGTGTTCACTTGTGTGTGATATCATGTGCGATATAAGCAGTCCCACAGCGTGTTTACTTGTGTGGGATATCATGTGCAATACAAGCAGTCCTTCAGCATGTTTGTGTGGGATATCATGTGCGATGCAAGCAGTCCCGCAGCTTTTTTGCGTGTGTGATATCATGTGCAATACAAGCAGTTGTGCAGCATGTTCACTTGTGTTTGATATCATGTGCGATATAAGCAGTCCCACAGCTTGTGTACTTGTATGGGATATCATGTGCAATACAAGCAGTCCTTCAACATGTTTGTGTGGGATATCATGTGCGACACACGCAGTCCTGCAGCATTTTTACGTGTGTGATATCATGTGCAATACAAGCAGTCCCACAGCGTGTTTGCGTGTGTGATATCATGTGCAATGCCAGCAGTTTTGCAGCGTGTTTGCGTGATATCATGTGCAATACAAGCAGTTGTGCAAGGTGTTCACTTGTGTGTGATATCATGTGCAATATAAGCAGTCCCACCGCGTGTTTACTTGTGTGGGATATCATGTGCGATACAAGCAGTCCTTCAGCATGTTTGTGTGGGATATCATGTGCGATGCAAGCAGTCCTGCAGCGTTTTTGTGTGTGTGATATCATGTGCAATACAAGCAGTTGTGCAGCATGTTCACTTGTGTGTGATATCATGTGCGATATAAGCAGTCCCACAGCGTGTTTACTTGTGTGGGATATCATGTGAAATAAAAGGAGTCCTTCAGCATGTTTGTGTGGGATATCATGTGCGATGCAAGCAGTCCTGCAGCGTTTATGTGTGTGTGATATCATGTGCAATACACGCAGTCCTGCAGAGTGTTTGCGTGTGTAATATCATGTGCAATGCCAGCAGTTTTGCAGCGTGTTTGCGTGATATCATGTGCAATACAAGCAGTTGTGCAAGGTGTTCACTTGTGTGTGATATCATGTGCGATATAAGCAGTCCCACAGCGTGTTTACTTGTGTGGGATATCATGTGCAATACAAGCAGTCCTTCAGCATGTTTGTGTGGGATATCATGTGCGATGCAAGCAGTCCCGCAGCTTTTTTGCGTGTGTGATATCATGTGCAATACAAGCAGTTGTGCAGCATGTTCACTTGTGTTTGATATCATGTGCGATATAAGCAGTCCCACAGCTTGTGTACTTGTATGGGATATCATGTGCAATACAAGCAGTCCTTCAGCATGTTTGTGTGGGATATCATGTGCGACACAAGCAGTCCCACAGCGTGTTTACCTATGTGTGATATCATGTGCGATGCAAGCAGTCCCACAGCGTGTTTACCTATGTGTGATATCATGTGCGATACAAGCAGTCCCACATCGTGTTTACCTATGTGTGATATCATGTGCGATACAAGCAGTCTTGCAGTGTGTTTACCTATGTGTGATATCATGTGCAATACAAGCAGTCCCACAGCGTGTTTGCGTGTGTAATATCATGTGCAATGCCAGCAGTTTTGCAGCGTGTTTGCGTGATATCATGTGCAATACAAGCAGTTGTGCAAGGTGTTCACTTGTGTGTGATATCATGTGCAATATAAGCAGTCCCACAGCGTGTTTACTTGTGTGGGATATCATGTGCAATACAAGCAGTTGTGCAAGGTGTTCACTTGTGTGTGATATCATGTGCAATATAAGCAGTCCCACAGCGTGTTTACTTGTGTGGGATATCATGTGCAATACAAGCAGTCCTTCAGCATGTTTGTGTGGGATATCATGTGCGATGCAAGCAGTCCCGTAGCTTTTTTGCGTGTGTGATATCATGTGCAATACAAGCAGTTGTGCAGCATGTTCACTTGTGTTTGATATCATGTGCGATATAAGCAGTCCCACAGCTTGTTTACTTGTATGGGATATCATGTGCAATACAAGCAGTCCTTCAGCATGTTTGTGTGGGATATCATGTGCGACACAAGCAGCCCCACAGCGTGTTTACCTATGTGTGATATCATGTGCGATGCAAGCAGTCCCACATCAAGTTTACCTATGTGTGATATCATGTGCGATACAAGCAGTCTTGCAGTGTGTTTACCTATGTGTGATATCATGTGCAATACAAGCAGTCCCACAGCGTGTTTGCGTGTGTAATATCATGTGCAATGCCAGCAGTTTTGCAGCGTGTTTGCGGGATATCATGTGCAATACAAGCAGTTGTGCAAGGTGTTCACTTGTGTGTGATATCATGTGCAATATAAGCAGTCCCACAGCGTGTTTACTTGTGTGGGATATCATGTGCAATACAAGCAGTCCTTCAGCATGTTTGTGTGGGATATCATGTGCGATGCAAGCAGTCCTGCAGCGTTTTTGTGTGTGTGATATCATGTGCAATACAAGCAGTTGTGCAGCATGTTCACTTGTGTTTGATATCATGTGCGATATAAGCACTCCCACAGCTTGTGTACTTGTATGGGATATCATGTGCAATACAAGCAGTCCTTCAGCATGTTTGTGTGGGATATCATGTGCGACACACGCAGTCCTGCAGCATTTTTACGTGTGTGATATCATGTGCAATACAAGCAGTCCCACAGCGTGTTTGCGTGTGTGATATCATGTGCAATGCCAGCAGTTTTGCAGCGTGTTTGCGTGATATCATGTGCAATACAAGCAGTTGGGCAAGGTGTTCACTTGTGTGTGATATCATGTGCAATATAAGCAGTCCCACAGCTTGTTTACTTGTGTGTGATATGTGTGATACAAGCAGTCCTGCAGCGTGTTTACTTGTGTGGGATATCATGTGCAATACAAGCAGTCCTTCAGCATGTTTGTGTGGGATATCATGTGCAATATAAGCAGTCCCACAGCGTGTTTACTTGTGTGGGATATGTGTGATACAAGCAGTCCTGCAGCGTGTTTACTTGTGTGGGATATCATGTGCAATACAAGCAGTCCTTCAGCATGTTTGTGTGGGATATCATGTGCAATATAAGCAGTCCCACAGCGTGTTTACTTGTGTGGGATATGTGTGATACAAGCAGTCCTGCAGCGTGTTTACTTGTGTGTGATATCATGTGCAATACAAGCAGTCCTTCAGCATGTTTGTGTGGGATATCATGTGCGATGCAAGCAGTCCCGCAGCTTTTTTGCGTGTGTGATATCATGTGCAATACAAGCAGTCCCACAGCGTGTTTACTTGTGTGGGACATCATGTGCGATACAAACAGTCCCACAGCGTGTTTGCGTGTGTAATATCGTGTGCAATGCCAGCAGTTTTGCAGCGTGTTTGCGTGATATCATGTGCAATACAAGCAGTTGTGCAGCATGTTCACTTGTGTTTGATATCATGTGCGATATAAGCAGTCCCACAGCTTGTTTACTTGTTTGGGATATCATGTCCAATACAAGCAGTCCTTCAGCATGTTTGTGTGTGATATCATGTGCGATACAAACAGTCCCACAGCGTGTTTACTTGTGTGGGACATCATGTGCGATACAAACAGTCTTGCAGCATGTTTGTATGTGTGTTACAAGCAGTCATACAGCATGTTAATGTGTGTGTGTGTGTGTGTGTGTGTGTGTGTGAGTGATATCATCTGCGATGCAAGCAGTCCTGCAGCGTGTTTATCCTGCCAATATCGCATCGGATCAATATCGGTATCGCACCGCTGATATTAAGTAGTGCAACTGTCACGAGGGCAGTTCTCCTGCTTTTTTTTCGCCCTCTTGTTTTCAGACTCCCCTCCTGTCTTGTGTCTGTAAGTCTGCAACCCTGTCATTAGTACCAGGTGTGCAGCCAGTCATCCGAGCCCACCTGTTGCTAATCAACTACCAGACTAAAACCCTGGATCTCCACTCAGCCGGTGGCAGTTTGTCCGTTGCCTGCGGTAGAATCTACAGTACAAACCCCGTTTCCATATGAGTTGGGAAATTGTGAATCATTTTCAACCCATATTTAGTTGAATGCGCTACAAAGACAAGATATTTGATGTTCAAACTCATAAACTATATTTTTTTTGTGCAAATAAAAATTAACTTAGAATTTCACAGCTGCAACACCTGCCAATGTAGTTGGGAAAGGGCATGTTCACCACTGTGTTACATCACCTTTTCTTTTAACAACACTCAATAAACATTTGGGAACTGAAGAAACTAATTGTTGAAGCTTTGAAAGTGGAATTCTTTCCCATTCTTGTTTTATGTAGAGCTTCAGTCCTTCAACAGTCCGGGGTCTCCGCTGTCGTATTTTACGCGTCATAATGCGCCACACATTTTTGATGGGAGACTGCAGGCTGGCCAGGAAAGTACCTGCACTCTTTTTTTACGAAGCCACACTGTTGCAACACCTGCTGAATGTGGCTTGGCATTGTCTTGCTGAAATAAGCAGGGGCGTCCATGAAAAAGACGACGCTTAGATAGCAGCATATGTTGTTCCAAAACCTGTATGTACCTTTCAGCATTAATGGTGCCTTCACAGATGTGTAAGTTACCCATGCCTTGGGCACTAATGCACCCCCATACCATCACGGATGCTGGCTTTTGAACTTTGCGTCGATAACAGTCTGGATGTTTCGCTTCCCCTTTGGTCCGGATGACACGATGTCGAATATTTCCAAAAACAATTTGAAATGTGGACTCGTAAGCCCACAGAACAATTTTCCGCTTTACACCAGTCCATCTTAGATGATCTCGGGCCCAGAGAAGCCGGCGGCGTTTCTGGATGTTGTTGATAAAGGGCTTTCACTTTGCATAGTAGAGCTTTAACTTGCACGTACAGATGTAGTGACAATCTGTTTTTAGTGACAGTGGTTTTCTGAAGTGTTCCTGAGCCCATGTGGTGATATCCTTTAGAGATTAATGTCGGTTTTTGACACAGTGCCGTCTTAGGGATCGAAGGTCACAGTCATTCAATGTTGGTTTCCGGCCATGCCGCTTACGTGGAGTGATTTCTCCAAATTCCCTGAACCTTTTGATGATATTATTTTCAGAATTGCGTCTGACAGTTTGACTATGTTTTAGTTTTTTCCTCTGCATTTGTCTTTGTTTCCTCTGCGTGTGCAGTGTTTCCTGTCAGCGCTCTGATTTTGTTGGTTTCCTGTCTGTCTCCCTGAGTGCTGTGTTCCCCTTCAGCTGCGGCTGATTGGCACATGGCCACACCTGGTGTCAATCAGTCCGCTCCTATTTAGACATGTCTTCCCATGCTGGATTACTGATTTGTCGATGTCGCTCTCGTGTACGGTACTATCGCTCCTGTCGTGTCTTGTCGTATCTTTGCAGCGTAGCGGTAAGCTATATTTTGTCAGATGTTTGTAGCTTACTGTTTTTTGTTCCCTGCTTCCAGTTTTTCTTATCACACGTACAACTTCTGTTTTCCTGCTAGATACCTGCTAGCTTCCACGCGAGGCCTTTTTATTTGTTATCCGCCCACGTGCGGGCTTTTTTGTTTGCACCCTCTGTTTGTTTTTTGTCCTAGTGTTTTAAATTCAATCCTATTTTCTCAGTCCATGCCTGCCTTTATCTCTGCATCCTGGGGTTTGTCAACAACTAACTCTGACAATTATGGTAGAAGGTAGATGTTGAAATCCCTCAATTTCTTGCAATTGCACTTTGAGACACGTTCTTAAACTGTTTTTTAGTCATGCTTTTGTGCTCAAAGTGATCAAATTGAGTTATGATTTACAAAGTTAAAGCGCTTTATGTTTATCTCCTGCACGCGATAAAGAATGTCTTCCTTCGCCTGCAGCCTTCCGCGTGATGGCTGATAGCCCCAGAATGAAACTTTTTCCCGAAGACCATCCGCGCTCATATCTGTGACTGGAGGCACGGCTGGAATTTATACTTCAATTGATATTTCTCTGTCGACTAAAAGAATTATCCGCGTCTCCGCATGACGCGATCGCCTTTATTTTTCCTACGTTCGCGACGAGCTGATGCCTATCTTTTTTTTTTTTGCGTCTCCATAGAAGCTCGGCAGGAATAAAAAGATTATGTTATTATTATTTTTTTTTTTCATTCCTGCTTCCAGAAGTCGGGCCATAAATCACTCTGAGTTGTTTTAATTTTAAACAGGCGTGGTGACGGAAGATTAATTACTGCAAAGTCTTATTTATTTATTTCTATTTGGCAGCGTTTTATTCAATTTGCAACTTCAACGCTGCGGATTTGTTTTTGTTTGTGGGGGGGATGAAAAATGCGAGACTAATTATTGACGCACGGCATTTAATCAAAGAGGGGGAAAATGCCAGGAGTTTATGAAAATTGACGAGACGTTGTCAACAAAGATACACCATATTGCCAAAAGTATTTGGCCACCTGCCTTGTGTCAGGATTGTTCTCCCGGGATGCAAACGGACTATGCTGGACAAGGCTTTGAGGTAGGAACATTATTTAATTCAAGGGTTTCCAAACTTTTTCCGCGGAGGGCCGCAACGGAAAAATTTAAGCATTTTGATATATTTCATTTTCAAACCCTAACAAAATATATGGATTTTTTTTTTCCCTTGGGGCTCCTGGGGAAAATAGAGGGCCTCAGTCACTAAAATGTTAAAAATAAGTCAAATCATTAATATTTTTTATTTATTTAACGCTTACAGTAAATCTCTATAATCAGGTTTTATGCCTTTTCTGTCAAAGACAACATTGTTTTTTATAGTAAAACTGAAATATGCAGTAATTAGATGGATAGATAGTACTTTATTGATTCCTTCAGGAGTGTTCACTAAAATTTTAAAAATAAGTCAAATTATTATTATTATTTAATGCTTACAGTAAATCTATATCAACTTGAGGTTGATATAAAGTCAAACAAATAAGGTTTTATGCCTTTTCTGTCAAAGACAACATTGTTTTTTATAGTAAAACTGAAATATGCAGTAATTAGATGGTTAGATAGTACTTTATTGATTCCTTCAGGAGTGTTCACTAAAATTTTAAAAATAAGTCAAATTATTATTATTATTTAATGCTTACAGTAAATCTATATCAACTTGAGGTTGATATAAAGTCAAACAAATAAGGTTTTATGCCTTTTCTGTCAAAGACAACTTTGTTTTTTATAGTAAAACTGAAATATGCAGTAATTAGATGGATAGATAGTACTTTATTGATTCCTTCAGGAGTGTTCACTAAAATTTTAAAAATAAGTCAAATTATTATTATTATTTAATGCTTACAGTAAATCTATATCAACTTGAGGTTGATATAAAGTCAAACAAATAAGGTTTTATGCCTTTTCTGTCAAAGACAACATTGTTTTTTATAGTAAAACTGAAATATGCAGTAATTAGATGGTTAGATAGTACTTTATTGATTCCTTCAGGAGTGTTCACTAAAATTTTAAAAATAAGTCAAATTATTATTATTATTTAATGCTTACAGTAAATCTATATCAACTTGAGGTTGATATAAAGTCAAACAAATAAGGTTTTATGCCTTTTCTGTCAAAGACAACTTTGTTTTTTATAGTAAAACTGAAATATGCAGTAATTAGATGGATAGATAGTACTTTATTGATTCCTTCAGGAGAGTTCCTTTATTTAGCAATTAAAGCCCTCAAAGATCAATAATGCAGGACACCATTGATTTTAATTATTTAATATTTTTCTAGTAATCACAGTGAAAAGTTAAATAAAATCCTACTAAATATATTTGAGATCCAAAATGTTCCCCACTCATAAAGTGATACATTTTTATTAGTTTTTTGTTTTTTTTGCTTTTAACACTTAAATTTCTTCCGATATATCTGTCGATTTTAAGTTTGAACTATTATTTTGTTTGTTTTATGTTCTTTTGTCAAAACGTTGATGTTTTTATACGGCAACCACCCAACATATGCAATATTTTTTCCACATCAAACATTTTAAAGTGATAATTTCTAAACAATATTTCATTATAACATACATTTTTTTGTCCTTTTTTTTTTTTTGAGCAATGGAAAAAAAAAGAAAATAAACACAAAAGGGAAAAAAAAACTGCCTGCATGGCAGCTTCGCGTCAACTTTTTCCTCATCAGATTTCACCTCATTCCACTTTAAAAAAAAAAATGTTTTTGTTAATTTTTGCAATACTATCAATTTTGCAATTTTTGCAGAATGTAAACGATTAGCTGCGGGTCGCACTTTGGACACCCCTGATTATATTATTCAAACTCAAAGCACTTCAAAAAACACTCAAGGCGAAGGAACAGCTTTACGCAGGAAACTGCCATGACTTGGACTATGGTTTGGTTTGTTTTCCCGTGGTGCAAAGCGATTGGACCGGACACGACGCGAAGGTAATGACATATTTCAATTTTACTATAAAGCAGAACAAACAAAAGGCGCTCTCAGCGGATGTTCAAAACTTGGCTATGAAAACAAAAACTTGCACTAAAGCAAAACTATGGACATAAAACAAAACTTGCACTATGGCATGAATAACAAAAAAAATTACTTGGAACGGAAAAGGAACATGGATCTTCGGCATGGATAACAAGGGTGTGTTGAGGGTTAGTCGAAGGTTATGTCGCCAGGCTGACTGCCTGGCAACTACAGGCTTAAATAGGTGCAGTGATGACAGGTGCGTGAGTCGTGAACACATAACAGGTGAAAAATGATGGGTTGGCATGGTGAGAAAACAAACAAGAGTGCCCAATGAATCCAAAACAAAACAGAACGTGACCACAAAACATGACAGAAACAAAAGCTAAGACTTAGCATAAACTATAGACATGAAACATGAAACTAAAAACATGAAAAAAATCTCAATGAACTGTGGCTTGAAACAAATAGCCAGAACTATGGACATGAAACAAAAAGACTTAATGGACACGGCATGAATCGAACAGCATGATCTATGGCAAGAAAAGTCAAAACAGGCTTAAATAATAGTCTCTGATTAGAGCAGGTGCGTGATCCAAACACGAGAGAGGTGAAACTAATTAGTCGTCATGGAAACTAAAAGGGCTTCACGGTGACATTACGAAGTTCCTGCAGTCCTGGGTTCAAATCCAGGCTCGGGATCTTCCTGTGTGGAGTTTGCATGTTCTCTCCGTGAATGCGTGGGTTCCCTCTGGGTACTCCGGCCTCCTCCCACTTCCAAAGACATGCACCTGGGGATAGGTTGATTGGCAACACTAAATTGGCCCTAGTGTGTGAATGTGAGTGTGAACGTTGTCTGTCTATCTGTGTTGGCCCTGCGATGAGGTGCCGACTTGTCCAGGGTGTACCCCGCCTTCCGCCCGATTGTAGCTGAGATAGGCGCCAGCGCCCCCCACGACCCCAAAAGGGAATAAGCGGTAGAAAATGGATGGATGGATGGAAACTAAAACCAACAAGGGAGCGCAAACAGGAACTAATGGAGTCCAAAAACTAACAAAAAATAATAAAACATAATTCAGACCACAGAACATGACACCTTGACTCACATATGAGACAGCATGGAAAATACACTGCTGTTGTTATCAGTTTACTCATACAAAGTTACACAATAATACCAAAAGTATTTGGCCACCTGCTTTGTGTCGTGACGGGGGGGGGGGGGGGTCGCAGCTTGTTGCGAGGATTGTTCTCCCGGGATGCAATTTGACTATGCTGGACAAGGCTTGAAGGTAGGAACATTATTTAATTATTCGAACTCAAAATACGCAGGAAACTGTCATGACTGGGACTATGGTGTGGTTTGACACCTTGACTCACATATGAACTTGAAGTGCTATTCCATTCCTAACCCGTAGGGTTCAATATGATGTGGGTCCACCTTTTGCAGCTATTACAGCTTCATCTCTTCTGGAAAGGCTGTCCAAAAGGTTTTTTTTTATTTTTGTATTATTAAATCAACATAAAAAACAAAATATACACTTACAATTAGTGCACCAACCCCAAAAAAAGCTCCCTACCCCATTTACACTCATTCACACAAAAGGGTTGTTTCTTTCTGTTATTAATATTCTGGTTCCTACAATATAGAACATAATAGTCTGCAAGGGATACAGTCGGTAAGCACACACGAATAGTACTAACCTTTAACAGTTAATTTTACTCATTTTCATTAATTACTCGTTTCTATGTAATTGTTTTAATATTGTTTTACTTTCTTTTTTATTCAGGAAAATGTTTCTAATGTATTTATCTTATTTTATTTGTCAAAACGTGGACTACGGTGTGGTTTGTTTTCCCGTAGTGCAAAGCGATTGGAGCGGACACGGCGTGAAGGTAAGGACATCTTTTAATGAATAACTCAAAAAAGGTACAAACGAAAAGCGCTCACAGAGGAGGTACAAAAACTTGGCCCTTAAAAAACTTGCACTAAGACAAAACTATGGACGTAAAACATAACTTGCACTATGGCATGAATAACGAACGGGCGTCGGGAAAGGAACGTGGATCATCAGCATGGATAGGGTGCATAGGAGGCGATGGAGGGTGATGTCGCCAGGCTGACTGCCTGGCAACTACAGGCTTAAATAGGTGCAGCGATTAATAGGTGCATGAGTCCAAATGAACGAGGTGCGTGACATGACAGGTGCAAACTAATTGGTAGTCATGGTGGCAAAAACAAACAAGAGTGCACAATGACCGGAACTAATGGAGTCAAATACAAAATAGAACATAACTAACTAGAACTTAATCACAAACATTATTTTTTACACTGGTCTTTCCCTGTCTGACCACCCGACCGGGCATGAATAACGAACGGGCGTCGGGAAAGGAACGTGGACCATCAGCATGGATAGGGTGCGTAGGAGGAGATGGAGTGTGATTTCGCCAGGCTGACTGCCTGGCAACTACAGGCTTAAATAGGTGCAGTGATTAACAAGTGCATGAGTCCAAATGAACCAGGTGCATGAAAGGACAGGTGCGAACTAATTGGTAGTCATGGTGGCAAAAACAAACAAGAGTGCAAAATGACCGGAACTAATAAGGTCAAAAACAAAATAACTAAACAGAACATGATCACGAACACATGACATTATTTTTATTTTTTAAACTGGTCTTTCCCTGTCTGACCACCTGACCGGGCATGAATAACGAACGGGCGTCGGGAAAGGAACGTGGACCATCAGCATGGATAGGGTGCGTAGGAGGCGATGGAGGGCGATGTCGCCAGGCTGACTGCCTGGCAACTACAGGCTTAAATAGGTGCAGCGATTAATAGGTGCATGAGTCCAAATAAACCAGGTGCGTGACATGACAGGTGCAAACTAATTGGTAGTCATGGTGGCAAAAACAAACGAGTGCACAATGACCGGAACTAATGGAGTCAAATACAAAATAGAACATAACTAACTAGAACTTAATCACAAACATTATTTTTACACTGGTCTTTCCCTGTCTGACCACCTGGCCGGGCATGAATAACGAACGGGCGTCGGGAAAGGAACGTGGACCATCAGCATGGATAGGGTGCGTAGGAGGCGATGGAGGGTGATGTCGCCAGGCTAACTGCCTGGCAACTACAGGCTTAAATAGGTGCAGCGATTAACAGGTGCATGAGTCCAAATGAACCAGGTGCGTGACATGACAGGTGCAAACTAATTGGTAGTAATGGTGGCAAAAACAAACAAGAGTGCACAATGACCGGAACTAATGGAGTCAAATACAAAATAGAACATAACTAACTAGAACTTAATCACAAACATTATTTTTTACACTGGTCTTTCCCTGTCTGACCACCTGGCCGGGCATGAATAACGAACGGGCGTCGGGAAAGGAACGTGGACCATCAGCATGGATAGGGTGCGTAGGAGGCGATGGAGAGTGATGTCGCCAGGCTGACTGCCTGGCAACTACAGGCTTAAATAGGTGCAGCGATTAACAGGTGCATGAGTCCAAATAAGCCAGTTGCGTGACATGACAGGTGCAAACTAATTGGTAGTCATGGTGGCAAAAACAAACAAGAGTGCACAATGACCGGCACTAATGGAGTCAAATACAAAATAGAACATAACTAACCAGAACATGATCACAAACACATTTTTTTTACACTGGTCTTTCCCTGTCTGACCACCCGACCGGGCATGAATAACGAACGGGCGTCGGGAAAGGAACGTGGATCATCAGCATGGATAGGGTGCGTAGGAGGAGATGGAGTGTGATTTCGCCAGGCTGACTGCCTGGCAACCACAGGCTTAAATAGGTGCAGCGATTAACAAGTGCATGAGTCCAAATGAACCAGGTGCATTAAAGGACAGGTGCAAACTAATTGGTAGTCATGGTGGCAAAAACAAACAAGAGTGCAAAATGACCGGAACTAATGAAGTCAAAAACAAAATAACTAAACAGAACATGATCACGAACACATGACATTATTTTTATTTTTTAAACTGGTGTTTCCCTGTCTGACCACCTGGCCGGGCATGAATAACGAACGGGCGTCGGGAAAGGAACGTGGACCATCAGCATGGATAGGGTGCATAGGAGGCGATGGAGGGTGATGTCGCCAGGCTGACTGCCTGGCAACTACAGGCTTAAATAGGTGCAGCGATTAATAGGTGCATGAGTCCAAATGAACCAGGTGCGTGACATGACAGGTGCAAACTAATTGGTAGTCAGGGTGGCAAAAACAAACAAGAGTGCACAATGACCGGAACTAATGGAGTCAAATACAAAATAGAACATAACTAACCAGAACATGATCACAAACACATTTTTTTTACACTGGTCTTTCCCTGTCTGACCACCTGACCGGGCATGAATAACGAACAGGCGTTGGGAAAGGAACGTGGACCATCAGCATGGATAGGGTGCATTGGAGGTGATGGAGGGTGATGTCGCCAGGCTGACTGCCTGGCAACTACAGGCTTAAATAGGTGCAGTGATTAACAGGTGCATGAGTCCAAATGAACCAGGTGCATGAAATGACAGGTGCGAACTAATTGGTAGTCATGGTGGCAAAAACAAACAAGAGTGCAAAATGACCGGAACTAATGAAGTCAAAAACAAAATAACTAAACAGAACATGATCACGAACACATGACATTATTTTTATTTTTTAAACTGGTCTTTCCCTGTCTGACCACCTGGCCGGGCATGAATAACGAACGGGCATCGGGAAAGGAACGTGGACCATCAGCATGGATAGGGTGCATAGGAGGCGATGGAGGGTGATGTCGCCAGGCTGACTGCCTGGCAACTACAGGCTTAAATAGGTGCAGCGATTAACAGGTGCATGAGTCCAAATGAACCAGGTGCGTGACATGACAGGTGCAAACTAATTGGTAGTCATGGTGGCAAAAACAAACAAGAGTGCACAATGACCGGCACTAATGGAGTCAAATACAAAATAGAACATAACTAACTAGAACTTAATCACAAACATTATTTTTTACACTGGTCTTTCCCTGTCTGACCACCCGACCGGGCATGAATAACGAACGGGCGTCGGGAAAGGAACGTGGACCATCAGCATGGATAGGGTGCGTAGGAGGCGATGGAGGGTGATGTCGCCAGGCTAACTGCCTGGCAACTACAGGCTTAAATAGGTGCAGCGATTAACAGGTGCATGAGTCCAAATGAACCAGGTGCATGAAAGGACAGGTGCGAACTAATTGGTAGTCATGGTGGCAAAAACAAACAAGAGTGCAAAATGACCGGAACTAATGAAGTCAAAAACAAAGTAACTAAACAGAACATGATCACGAACACATGACATTATTTTTATTTTTTAAACTGGTCTTTCCCTGTCTGACCACCTGACCGGGCATGAATAACGAACGGGCGTCGGGAAAGGAACGTGGACCATCAGCATGGATAGGGTGCGTAGGAGGCGATGGAGGGTGATGTCGCCAGGCTGACTGCCTGGCAACTACAGGCTTAAATAGGTGCAGTGATTAACAAGTGCATGAGTCCAAATGAACCAGGTGCATGAAAGGACAGGTGCGAACTAATTGGTAGTCATGGTGGCAAAAACAAACAAGAGTGCAAAATGACCGGAACTAATGAAGTCAAAAACAAAATAACTAAACAGAACATGATCACGAACACATGACATTATTTTTATTTTTTAAACTGGTCTTTCCCTGTCTGACCACCTGACCGGGCATGAATAACGAACGGGCGTCGGGAAAGGAACGTGGACCATCAGCATGGATAGGGTGCGTAGGAGGCGATGGAGGGTGATGTCGCCAGGCTGACTGCCTGGCAACTACAGGCTTAAATAGGTGCAGCGATTAACAGGTGCATGAGTCCAAATGAACCAGTTGCGTGACATGACAGGTGCAAACTAATTGGTAATCATGGTGGCAAAAACAAACAAGAGTGCACAATGACCGGCACTAATGGAGTCAAATACAAAATAGAACATAAATAACCAGAACATGATCACAAACACATTTTTTTTACACTGGTCTTTCCCTGTCTGACCACCCGACCGGGCATGAATAACGAACGGGCGTCGGGAAAGGAACGTGGACCATCAGCATGGATAGGGTGCGTAGGAGGCGATGGAGGGTGATGTCGCCAGGCTGACTGCCTGGCAACTACAGGCTTAAATAGGTGCAGCGTTTAACAGGTGCATGAGTCCAAATGAACCAGGTGCGTGACATGACAGGTGCAAACTAATTGGTAGCAATGGTGGCAAAAACAAACAAGAGTGCACAATGACCGGAACTAATGGAGTCAAAAACTAAAAACATAAGTAACCAGAACTTGATCACAAACACAATTTTTTTACACTAGTCTTTCCCTGTCTGACCACCTGACCGGGCATGAATAACGAACAGGCGTTGGGAAAGGAACGTGGATCATCAGCATGGATAGGGTGCGTTGGAGGTGATGGAGGGTGATGTCGCCAGGCTGACTGCCTGGCAACTACAGGCTTAAATAGGTGCAGCGATTAACAGGTGCATGAGTCCAAATGAACCAGGTGCATGAAATGACAGGTGCGAACTAATTGGTAGTCATGGTGGCAAAAACAAACAAGAGTGCACAATGACCGGCACTAATGGAGTCAAATACAAAATAGAACATAACTAACCAGAACATGATCACAAACACATTTTTTTTACACTGGTCTTTCCCTGTCTGACCACCTGACCGGGCATGAATAACGAACGGGCGTCGGGAAAGGAACGTGGACCATCAGCATGGATAGGGTGCGTAGGAGGCGATGGAGGGTGATGTCGCCAGGCTGACTGCCTGGCAACTACAGGCTTAAATAGGTGCAGCGATTAACAGGTGCATGAGTCCAAATGAACCAGGTGCGTGACATGACAGGTGCAAACTAATTGGTAGTCATGGTGGCAAAAACAAACAAGAGTGCACAATGGAGTCAAATACAAAATAGAACATAAATAACCAGAACATTATCACAAACACATGACATTATTTTATTATTATTTTTTTTAAACAGGTCTTTCCCTGTCTGACCACCTGACCGGGCAAAGAAGATGCTAGAACTACTTCACCCGGCTCCTATTAATGTGAAGGTGTACTCCGAGTTCCTCCCGGATGACGGAGCGCCTTACCCAGTCCGTAAGGTAGAGCCGTGTTCTCGTCCTTTTGCTCACTATCCTAAGCTCAGGGCTCAAGTTGAGCGTAGGAACGTCGATCTTCAGGTAAATTGAGAGCTTTGCCTTTTGGCTCAGCTCGGACCGACGCAGAGTCAACATTAATGTGGACGCCGCACAAATCCATCCCTCTCTCATAGACAACACTCGAAGATTCTTGAACTCCTCCACTTGGGTCAGGATCTAATCCCCAACCTAGAGATGGTATTCCACCTCAGAGCCGGACGTGGAGGTGCTAATTTACCGCTCTAATTTTTGTTCCAAGCACAAAATCCGATCATTATCGCATTGTAAATATCCCAATAATGATTAATAACTAAAAAAAAACTAACCTTCTCGAGCTCCTCGCTGACCAGTCGTCCATCTCGGTCCATGTCCAGGTATTTGAACATGGTCTCCGCCAGCACCCTCTTCTCATCCATGTTCCTCTGCTGGTTCCACTCGCCGGCGTTCCGGGCCGTGGTCTTCATGTCCATCAGCGTGCTCTTCAGACGGTTGTACTCTGACATGGTGCAAGCGTTGCCTGACATGCAAAAAAACAACAACACAAGCGACTGAATGAGGGGTCTCACTCATTGCAAATAAACCTTAACTACAAACTCCGTTTCCATAGGAGTTGGGAAATTGTGTTAGATGTAAATATAAACGGAACACAATGATATGCAAATCCTTTTCAACCCATATTCAATTGAATGCACTACAAAGACAACATATTTGATGTTCAAACTCATAAACTTCATATATTTTTTTGCAAATAATAATTAACTTAGAATTTCATGGCTGCAACATGTGCCAAAGTAGTTGGGAAAGGGCATGTTCACCACTGTGTTGCATCACATTTTCTTTTAACAACACTCAATAAACGTTTGGGAACTGAGAAAACTAATTGTTGAAGCTTTGAAAGTGGAATTCCGTCCCATTTTTGTTTTATGTAGAGCTTCAGTCGTTCAACAGTCCGGGGTCTCCGCTGTCGTATTTTACGCTTTAAAATGCGCCACACATTTTCGATGGGAGACAGGTCTGGACTGCAGAAGTACCCGCTCTCTTTTTTTACGAAGCCACGCTGTCGTAACACGTGCTGAATGTGGCTTTGCATTGTCTTGCTGAAATAAGCAGGGGCGTCCATGAAAAAGACGGCTCTTAGATGGCAGCATATGTGGTTCCAAAACCTGTATGTACCTTTCAGCATTAATGGTGCCTTCACAGATGTGTAAGTTACCCATGCCTTGGGCACTCATGCACCCCCATACCATTTGGCTTTTGAACTTTGCATCGATAACAGTCTGGATGGTTCGCTTCCCCTATGCTCCGGATGACACGATGTCGAATATTTCCAAAAACAATTTGAAATGTAGACTCGTCAGACCACATAACACTTTTCCACTTTGCATCAGTCCATCTTAGATGATCTCGGGCCCAGAAAAGCCGGCGGCGTTTCTGGATGTTGTTGATAAATGGCTTTCGCTTTGCATAGTAGAGCTTTAACTTGCACTTACAGATGTAGCGACCAACTGTACTTCGTGACAGCGGTTTTCTGAAGTGTTCCTGAGCCCATGTGGTGGTCCGTGTAGCATATTCGACTGAACATGGGTTGAAAATGTATTCTGTTTATATTTTCATCTAACACAATTTCCCAACTCATATGGAAACAGGGTTGGTATTATAATCATCAATCAATCAATGTTTACTTATATGGCCCTAAATCAGGAGTGTCTCAAAGGGCTGCACAAGCCACAGTGACATCCTCGACTCAGATCTCACATCAGGGCAAAGAAAAACTCAACCCAATATGACAATGAGAAACCTCGGAGGGGACCGCAGATGTGTTAAGCAATGTCAGATGGAACAAAAATTGAGCTGTTTGGCCACGATACCCAGCAATATGTTTGGAGGAGAAAAGGTGAGGCCTTTAATCCCAGGAACACCACACCTACCGTCAAGCATGGTGGTGGTAGTATCATGCTTTAGGCCTGTTTTGCTGCCAATGGAACTGGTGCTTTACAGAGACTAAATGGGACAAGGAAAAAGGAAGATTACGTCCAAATTCTTCAGGACAAGCTAAAATCCTCAGCCCGGAGGTTGGGTCTTGGGCGCGGTTGGGTGTTCCAACAGGACAATGACCCCAAACACATGTCAAAAGTGGTATGGCTAAATCCGGCTAGAATGAAGTTTTTAGTCCTGACTCAAACCTGTGGACAATGCTGAAGAAACAAGTCCATGTCAGATGGACAGCAGTTGATCGCGTGCGCTTGCATTTATTTTGCAGACTCCGCCAGCTTCTCCAATGAATTAGCGGTAATCCCATGAAGACAAAAGGTAAACACGGACATTAGGAGCCTCTCAAGATGCTTTTGTTGTTGTGACGGGATTACCTTCTCATCGCCAGCAGATGTCAGCTCTTCATTCGCCCCCCCGCCAGGATGTTATGGGGCGGGAGGGTTAAAGAGGCCACCAATTATAATCGCCCGCGCTTTTCCGAATCAATTACGGGAGCCAAACGTGTCCGCCGCATGCCGGGACTCGATAGTGTCACAGTAAATAAAACGCCGGGCGTCGGCGGGGGGGAATGTTTTCCACCGGTGTCAGTCATCTTTTCATGCTTCCACTAAAGCTTCCTGACGTCCACGCCCCCTCCTAATCCCGGCTGGCGGCGCCGTAACTTCCGACGCTAATCATTGCCGAGCAATAATGGGAGTTTAACAGTTGGAGGCGGACTTAGAGAGGTGTCACAGGTTCAAACCCCGCCTCCCGCTGTTCCCGTTAAACATGCGCATATCTTTACGGGTACGTGCACGCTCGCTGACAAACAAAAGGTTTCCCTGCTGTGAATCAAGCTCAGGGTGACCTGCTATCAAATCAGCCGTGACCTCAGAGCACCGCATGCCTGCCTTTTGGCAAAATATGCTTTGTGTGCACTTTTGGAGTCGACAAAACAGCTTGTAGTTCATGTTTTACACTTCAAAACATGATTTTTTTGACCACAAACGGAAGGCATGCTAACATGGTTTAGCGGGGTTTTACTCTAAAACTGCCAATAAAGTAGGAAAGTGGATCATGCTAACTCGCTTATACGTTAAAAAAAAAATGTTTTTCATATTTTACAGTTGAAAATAACACAATAACGTACTTTTACCACAAAACTGAGGGCATGCTAACATGGTTTAGCGGGTTTTTACTCTAAAACTGCCAATGAAGTAGGAAAGTGGATCATGCTAACTCGCTTATACGTTAAAATTTTTTTTTTTCATATTTTACAGTTGAAAATAACACAATAACGTACTTTTACCACAAAACTGAGGGCATGCTAACAAGGTTTAGCGGGTTTTTACTCTAAAACTGCCAATAAAGCAGGAAAGTGGATCATGCTAACTCGCTTATACGTTAAAAAAAAATGTTTTACATATTTTACAGTTGAAAATAACACAATAACGTACATTTACCACAAAACTGAGGGCATGCTAACATGGTTTAGCGGGTTTTTACTCTAAAACTGCCAATAAAGTAGGAAAGTGGATCATGCTTACTCGCTTATACGTTAAAAAAAAATGTTTTTCATATTTTACAGTTGAAAATAACACAATAACGTACTTTTACCACAAAACTGAGGGCATGCTAACATGGTTTAGCGGGTTTTTACTCTAAAACTGACAATAAAGTAGGAAAGTGGATCATGCTAACTCGCTTATACGTTAAAAAAAAATGTTTTTCATATTTTACAGTTGAAAATAACACAATAACGTACTTTTACCACAAAACTGAGGGCATGCTAACATGGTTTAGCGGGTTTTTACTCTAAAACTGCCAATAAAGTAGGAAAGTGGATCATGCTAACTCGCTTATACGTTAAAAAAAAAATGTTTTTCATATTTTACAGTTGAAAATAACACAATAACGTACTTTTACCACAAAACTGAGGGCATGCTAACATGGTTTAGCGGGGTTTTACTCTAAAACTGCCAATAAAGTAAGAAAGTGGATCATGCTAACTCGCTTATACGTTAAAAAAAAAATGTTTTTCATATTTTACAGTTGAAAATAACACAATAACGTACTTTTACCACAAAACTGAGGGCATGCTAACATGGTTTAGCGGGTTTTTACTCTAAAACTGCCAATAAAGTAGGAAAGTGGATCATGCTAACTCGCTTATACGTTAAAAAAAAAATGTTTTTCATATTTTACAGTTGAAAATAACACAATAACGTACTTTTACCACAAAACTGAGGGCATGCTAACATGGTTTAGCGGGTTTTTACTCTAAAACTGCCAATAAAGTAGGAAAGTGGATCATGCTAACTCGCTTATACGTTAAAAAAAAAAATGTTTTTCATATTTTACAGTTGAAAATAACACAATAACGTACTTTTACCACAAAACTGAGGGCATGCTAACATGGTTTAGCGGGTTTTTACTCTAAAACTGCCAATAAAGTAGGAAAGTGGATCATGCTAACTCGCTTATACGTTAAAAAAAAAATGTTTTTCATATTTTACAGTTGAAAATAACACAATAACGTACTTTTACCACAAAACTGAGGGCATGCTAACATGGTTTAGCGGGTTTTTACTCTAAAACTGCCAATAAAGTAGGAAAGTGGATCATGCTAACTCGCTTATACGTTAAAAAAAAAAAGTTTTTCATACTTTACAGTTGAAAATAACACAATAACGTACTTTTACCACAAAACTGAGGGCATGCTAACATGGTTTAGCGGGTTTTTACTCTAAAACTGCCAATAAAGTAGGAAAGTGGATCATGCTAACTCGCTTATACGTTAAAAAAAAAATGTTTTTCATATTTTACAGTTGAAAATAACACAATAACGTACTTTTACCACAAAACTGAGGGCATGCTAACATGGTTCAGCGGGTTTTTACTCTAAAACTGACAATAAAGTAGGAAAGTGGATCATGCTAACTCGCTTATACGTTAAAAAAAAAATGTTTTTCATATTTTACAGTTGAAAATAACACAATAACGTACTTTTACCACAAAACTGAGGGCATGCTAACATGGTTTAGCGGGTTTTTACTCTAAAACTGCCAATAAAGTAGGAAAGTGGATCATGCTAACTCGCTTATACGTTAAAAAAAAATGTTTTTCATATTTTACAGTTGAAAATAACACAATAACGTACTTTTACCACAAAACTGAGGGCATGCTAACATGGTTTAGCGGGTTTTTACTCTAAAACTGCCAATAAAGTAGGAAAGTGGATCATGCTAACTCGCTTATACGTTAAAAAAAAAAAGGTTTTTCATATTTTACAGTTGAAAATAACACAATAACGTACTTTTACCACAAAACTGAGGGCATGCTAACATGGTTTAGCGGGTTTTTACTCTAAAACTGACAATAAAGTAGGAAAGTGGATCATGCTAACTCGCTTATACGTTAAAACAAAAATGTTTTTCATATTTTACAGTTGAAAATAACACAATAACGTACTTTTACCACAAAACTGAGGGCATGCTAACATGGTTTAGCGGGTTTTTACTCTAAAACTGCCAATAAAGTAGGAAAGTGGATCATGCTAACTCGCTTATACGTTAAAAAAAAAATGTTTTTCATATTTTACAGTTGAAAATAACACAATAACGTACTTTTACCACAAAACTGAGGGCATGCTAACATGGTTTAGCGGGTTTTTACTCTAAAACTGCCAATAAAGTAGGAAAGTGGATCATGCTAACTCGCTTATACGTTAAAAAAAAAATGTTTTTCATATTTTACAGTTGAAAATAACACAATAACGTACTTTTACCACAAAACTGAGGGCATGCTAACATGGTTTAGCGGGTTTTTACTCTAAAACTGCCAATAAAGTAGGAAAGTGGATCATGCTAACTCGCTTATACGTTAAAAAAAAAATGTTTTTCATATTTGACAGTTGAAAATAACACAATAACGTACTTTTACCACAAAACTGAGGGCATGCTAACATGGTTTAGCGGGTTTTTACTCTAAAACTGCCAATAAAGTAGGAAAGTGGATCATGCTAACTCGCTTATACGTTAAAAAAAAAATGTTTTTCATATTTTACAGTTGAAAATAACACAATAACGTACTTTTACCACAAAACTGAGGGCATGCTAACATGGTTTAGCGGGTTTTTACTCTAAAACTGCCAATAAAGTAGGAAAGTGGATCATGCTAACTCGCTTATACGTTAAAAAAAAAATGTTTTTCATATTTTACAGTTGAAAATAACACAATAACGTACTTTTACCACAAAACTGAGGGCATGCTAACATGGTTTAGCGGGTTTTTACTCTAAAACTGCCAATAAAGTAGGAAAGTGGATCATGCTAACTCGCTTATACGTTAAAAAAAAAATGTTTTTCATATTTTACAGTTGAAAATAACACAATAACGTACTTTTACCACAAAACTGAGGGCATGCTAACATGTTTTAGCGGGTTTTTACTCTAAAACTGCCAATAAAGTAGGAAAGTGGATCATGCTAACTCGCTTATACGTTAAAAAAAAAATGTTTTTCATATTTTACAGTTGAAAATAACACAATAACGTACTTTTACCACAAAACTGAGGGAATGCTAACATGTTTTAGCGGGTTTTTACTCTAAAACTGCCAATAAAGTAGGAAAGTGGATCATGCTAACTCGCTTATACGTTAAAAAAAAAATGTTTTTCATATTTGACAGTTGAAAATAACACAATAACGTACTTTTACCACAAAACTGAGGGCATGCTAACATGGTTTAGCGGGTTTTTACTCTAAAACTGCCAATAAAGTAGGAAAGTGGATCATGCTAACTCGCTTATACGTTAAAAAAAAAATGTTTTTCATATTTTACAGTTGAAAATAACACAATAACGTACTTTTACCACAAAACTGAGGGCATGCTAACATGGTTTAGCGGGTTTTTACTCTAAAACTGACAATAAAGTAGGAAAGTGGATCATGCTAACTCGCTTATACGTTAAAAAAAAAATGTTTTTCATATTTTACAGTTGAAAATAACACAATAACGTACTTTTACCACAAAACTGAGGGCATGCTAACATGGTTTAGCGGGTTTTTACTCTAAAACTGCCAATAAAGTAGGAAAGTGGATCATGCTAACTCGCTTATACGTTAAAAAAAAAATGTTTTTCATATTTTACAGTTGAAAATAACACAATAACGTACTTTTACCACAAAACTGAGGGCATGCTAACATGGTTTAGCGGGTTTTTACTCTAAAACTGCCAATAAAGTAGGAAAGTGGATCATGCTAACTCGCTTATACGTTAAAAAAAAAATGTTTTTCATATTTTACAGTTGAAAATAACACAATAACGTACTTTTACCACAAAACTGAGGGCATGCTAACATGGTTTAGCGGGTTTTTACTCTAAAACTGCCAATAAAGTAGGAAAGTGGATCATGCTAACTCGCTTATACGTTAAAAAAAAAATGTTTTTCATATTTGACAGTTGAAAATAACACAATAACGTACTTTTACCACAAAACTGAGGGCATGCTAACATGGTTTAGCGGGTTTTTACTCTAAAACTGCCAATAAAGTAGGAAAGTGGATCATGCTAACTCGCTTATACGTTAAAAAAAAAATGTTTTTCATATTTTACAGTTGAAAATAACACAATAACGTACTTTTACCACAAAACTGAGGGCATGCTAACATGGTTTAGCGGGTTTTTACTCTAAAACTGCCAATAAAGTAGGAAAGTGGATCATGCTAACTCGCTTATACGTTAAAAAAAAAATGTTTTTCATATTTTACAGTTGAAAATAACACAATAACGTACTTTTACCACAAAACTGAGGGCATGCTAACATGGTTTAGCGGGTTTTTACTCTAAAACTGCCAATAAAGTAGGAAAGTGGATCATGCTAACTCGCTTATACGTTAAAAAAAAAATGTTTTTCATATTTTACAGTTGAAAATAACACAATAACGTACTTTTACCACAAAACTGAGGGCATGCTAACATGTTTTAGCGGGTTTTTACTCTAAAACTGCCAATAAAGTAGGAAAGTGGATCATGCTAACTCGCTTATACGTTAAAAAAAAAATGTTTTTCATATTTTACAGTTGAAAATAACACAATAACGTACTTTTACCACAAAACTGAGGGAATGCTAACATGTTTTAGCGGGTTTTTACTCTAAAACTGCCAATAAAGTAGGAAAGTGGATCATGCTAACTCGCTTATACGTTAAAAAAAAAATGTTTTTCATATTTTACAGTTGAAAATAACACAATAACGTACTTTTACCACAAAACTGAGGGCATGCTAACATGTTTTAGCGGGTTTTTACTCTAAAACTGCCAATAAAGTAGGAAAGTGGATCATGCTAACTCGCTTATACGTTAAAAAAAAAATGTTTTTCATATTTTACAGTTGAAAATAACACAATAACGTACTTTTACCACAAAACTGAGGGCATGCTAACATGGTTTAGCGGGTTTTTACTCTAAAACTGCCAATAAAGTAGGAAAGTGGATCATGCTAACTCGCTTATACGTTAAAAAAAAAATGTTTTTCATATTTTACAGTTGAAAATAACACAATAACGTACTTTTACCACAAAACTGAGGGCATGCTAACATGGTTTAGCGGTTTTTTACTCTAAAACTGCCAATAAAGTAGGAAAGTGGATCATGCTAACTCGCTTATACGTTAAAAAAAAAATGTTTTTCATATTTTACAGTTGAAAATAACACAATAACGTACTTTTACCACAAAACTGAGGGCATGCTAACATGTTTTAGCGGGTTTTTACTCTAAAACTGCCAATAAAGTAGGAAAGTGGATCATGCTAACTCGCTTATACGTTAAAAAAAAAATGTTTTTCATATTTTACAGTTGAAAATAACACAATAACGTACTTTTACCACAAAACTGAGGGCATGCTAACATGTTTTAGCGGGTTTTTACTCTAAAACTGCCAATAAAGTAGGAAAGTGGATCATGCTAACTCGCTTATACGTTAAAAAAAAAATGTTTTTCATATTTTACAGTTGAAAATAACACAATAACGTACTTTTACCACAAAACTGAGGGCATGCTAACATGTTTTAGCGGGTTTTTACTCTAAAACTGCCAATAAAGTAGGAAAGTGGATCATGCTAACTCGCTTATACGTTAAAAAAAAAATGTTTTTCATATTTTACAGTTGAAAATAACACAATAACGTACTTTTACCACAAAACTGAGGGCATGCTAACATGGTTTAGCGGGTTTTTACTCTAAAACTGCAAATAAAGTAGGAAAGTGGATCATGCTAACTCGCTTATACGTTAAAAAAAAAATGTTTTTCATATTTTACAGTTGAAAATAACACAATAACGTACTTTTACCACAAAACTGAGGGCATGCTAACATGGTTTAGCGGGTTTTTACTCTAAAACTGCCAATAAAGTAGGAAAGTGGATCATGCTAACTCGCTTATACGTTAAAAAAAAAATGTTTTTCATATTTTACAGTTGAAAATAACACAATAACGTACTTTTACCACAAAACTGAGGGCATGCTAACATGGTTTAGCGGGTTTTTACTCTAAAACTGCCAATAAAGTAGGAAAGTGGATCATGCTAACTCGCTAATACGTTAAAAAAAAAATGTTTTTCATATTTTACAGTTGAAAATAACACAATAACGTACTTTTACCACAAAACTGAGGGCATGCTAACATGGTTTAGTGGGTTTTTACTCTAAAACTGCCAATAAAGTAGGAAAGTGGATCATGCTAACTCGCTTATACGTTAAAAAAAAATGTTTTACATATTTTACAGTTGAAAATAACACAATAACGTACTTTTACCACAAAACTGAGGGCATGCTAACATGGTTTAGCGGGTTTTTACTCTAAAACTGCCAATAAAGTAGGAAAGTGGATCATGCTAACTCGCTTATACGTTAAAAAAATTTTTTTTTTCATATTTTACAGTTGAAAATAACACAATAACGTACTTTTACCACAAAACTGAGGGCATGCTAACATGTTTTAGCGGGTTTTTACTTTAAAACTTCCAATTTTTTACAGCTAAAGTAGGAAAGTGGATCATGCTAACTCGCTTATACGTAAAAAAAAAAAAATCGTATTTCATATTTACACTTAAAAATAACACAGGAACATACTTTTTCTACAAACTGAGGTCATGCTAACATGGTTTGGCAGGTTTTTACCCTAAATTACCAATGTTCACCACTATAGAAGGAAAGTGGATATTGCTAATTTGCCAATACGTGAAAAAAAGAGGCACTTTTTTAAGTCTGAAAACAACTTGTAGTTCATGTTTTACACTTCGAAACATGATTTTTTTGACCACAAACGGAAGGCATGCTAACATGGTTTAGCGGGTTTTTACTCTAAAACTGCCAATAAAGTAGGAAAGTGGATCATGCTAACTCGCTTATACGTTAAAAAAAAAATGTTTTTCATATTTTACAGTTGAAAATAACACAATAACGTACTTTTACCACAAAACTGAGGGCATGCTTACATGGTTTAGCGGGTTTTTACTCTAAAACTGCCAATAAAGTAGGAAAGTGGATCATGCTAACTCGCTTATACGTTAAAAAAAAAATGTTTTTCATATTTTACAGTTGAAAATAACACAATAACGTACTTTTACCACAAAACTGAGGGCATGCTAACATGGTTTAGCGGGTTTTTACTCTAAAACTGCCAATAAAGTAGGAAAGTGGATCATGCTAACTCGCTTATACGTTAAAAAAAAATGTTTTTCATATTTTACAGTTGAAAATAACACAATAACGTACTTTTACCACAAAACTGAGGGCATGCTAACATGGTTTAGCGGATTTTTACTCTAAAACTGCCAATAAAGTAGGAAAGTGGATCATGCTAACTCGCTTATACGTTAAAAAAAAAATGTTTTTCATATTTTACAGTTGAAAATAACACAATAACGTACTTTTACCACAAAACTGAGGGCATGCTAACATGGTTTAGCGGGTTTTTACTCTAAAACTGCCAATAAAGTAGGAAAGTGGATCATGCTAACTCGCTTATACGTTTAAAAAAAAATGTTTTTCATATTTTACAGTTGAAAATAACACAATAACGTACTTTTACCACAAAACTGAGGGCATGCTAACATGGTTTAGCGGGTTTTTACTCTAAAACTGACAATAAAGTAGGAAAGTGGATCATGCTAACTCGCTTATACGTTAAAAAAAAAATGTTTTTCATATTTTACAGTTGAAAATAACACAATAACGTACTTTTACCACACAACTGAGGGCATGCTAACATGGTTTAGGGGGTTTTTACTCTAAAACTGCCAATAAAGTAGGAAAGTGGATCATGCTAACTCGCTTATACGTTAAAAAAAAATGTTTTTCATATTTTACAGTTGAAAATAACACAATAACGTACTTTTACCACAAAACTGAGGGCATGCTAACATGGTTTAGCGGGTTTTTACTCTAAAACTGCCAATAAAGTAGGAAAGTGGATCATGCTAACTCGCTTATACGTTAAAAAAAAAATGTTTTTCATATTTTACAGTTGAAAATAACACAATAACGTACTTTTACCACAAAACTGAGGGCATGCTAACATGGTTTAGCGGGTTTTTACTCTAAAACTGCCAATAAAGTAGGAAAGTGGATCATGCTAACTCGCTTATACGTTAAAAAGAAAATGTTTTTCATATTTTACAGTTGAAAATAACACAATAACGTACTTTTACCACAAAACTGAGGGCATGCTAACATGGTTTAGCGGGTTTTTACTCTAAAACTGCCAATAAAGTAGGAAAGTGGATCATGCTAACTCGCTTATACGTTAAAAAAAAAATGTTTTTCATATTTTACAGTTGAAAATAACACAATAACGTACTTTTACCACAAAACTGAGGGCATGCTAACATGGTTTAGCGGGTTTTTACTCTAAAACTGCCAATAAAGTAGGAAAGTGGATCATGCTAACTCGCTTATACGTTAAAAAAAAAATGTTTTTCATATTTTACAGTTGAAAATAACACAATAACGTACTTTTACCACAAAACTGAGGGCATGCTAACATGGTTTAGCGGGTTTTTACTCTAAAACTGCCATTAAAGTAGGAAAGTGGATCATGCTAACTCGCTTATACGTTAAAAAAAAAATGTTTTTCATATTTTACAGTTGAAAAAAACACAATAACGTACTTTTACCACAAAACTGAGGGCATGCTAACATGGTTTAGCGGGTTTTTACTCTAAAACTGCCAATAAAGTAGGAAAGTGGATCATGCTAACTCGCTTATACGTTAAAAAAAAATGTTTTTCATATTTTACAGTTGAAAATAACACAATAACGTACTTTTACCACAAAACTGAGGGCATGCTAACATGGTTTAGCGGGTTTTTACTCTAAAACTGCCAATAAAGTAGGAAAGTGGATCATGCTAACTCGCTTATACGTTAAAAAAAAATGTTTTTCATATTTTACAGTTGAAAATAACACAATAACGTACTTTTACCACAAAACTGAGGGCATGCTAACATGGTTTAGCGGGTTTTTACTCTAAAACTGACAATAAAGTAGGAAAGTGGATCATGCTAACTCGCTTATACGTTAAAAAAAAAAATGTTTTTCATATTTTACAGTTGAAAATAACACAATAACGTACTTTTACCACAAAACTGAGGGCATGCTAACATGGTTTAGCGGGTTTTGACTCTAAAACTGCCAATAAAGTAGGAAAGTGGATCATGCTAACTCGCTTATACGTTAAAAAAAAAATGTTTTTCATATTTTACAGTTGAAAATAACACAATAACATACTTTTACTACAAAACTGAGGGCATGCTAACATGGTTTAGCGGGTTTTTACTCTAAAACTGCCAATAAAGTAGGAAAGTGGATCATGCTAACTCGCTTATACATTAAAAAAAAAATGTTTTTCATATTTTACAGTTGAAAATAACACAATAACGTACTTTTACCACAAAACTGAGGGCATGCTAACATGGTTTAGCGGGTTTTTACTCTAAAACTGCCAATAAAGTAGGAAAGTGGATCATGCTAACTCGCTTATACGTTAAAAAAAAATGTTTTACATATTTTACAGTTGAAAATAACACAATAACGTACATTTACCACAAAACTGAGGGCATGCTAACATGGTTTAGCGGGTTTTTACTCTAAAACTGCCAATAAAGTAGGAAAGTGGATCATGCTAACTCGCTTATACGTTAAAAAAAAATGTTTTTCATATTTTACAGTTGAAAATAACACAATAACGTACTTTTACCACAAAACTGAGGGCATGCTAACATGGTTTAGCGGGTTTTTACTCTAAAACTGCCAATAAAGTAGGAAAGTGGATCATGCTAACTCGCTTATACGTTAAAAAAAAAATGTTTTACATATTTTACAGTTGAAAATAACACAATAACGTACATTTACCACAAAACTGAGGGCATGCTAACATGGTTTAGCGGGTTTTTACTCTAAAACTGCCAATAAAGTAGGAAAGTGGATCATGCTAACTCGCTTATACGTTAAAAAAAAAATGTTTTTCATATTTTACAGTTGAAAATAACACAATAACGTACTTTTACCACAAAACTGAGGGCATGCTAACATGGTTTAGCGGGTTTTTACTCTAAAACTGCCAATAAAGTAGGAAAGTGGATCATGCTAACTCGCTTATACGTTAAAAAAAAAATGTTTTTCATATTTTACAGTTGAAAATAACACAATAACGTACTTTTACCACAAAACTGAGGGCATGGTAACATGGTTTAGCGGGTTTTTACTCTAAAACTACCAATAAAGTAGGAAAGTGGATCATGCTAACTCGCTTATACGTTAAAAAAAAAATGTTTTTCATATTTTACAGTTGAAAATAACACAATAACGTACTTTTACCACAAAACTGAGCTGAGGGCATGCTAACATGGTTTAGCGGGTTTTTACTCTAAAACTGCCAATAAAGTAGGAAAGTGGATCATGCTAACTCGCGTATACGTTAAAAAAAAAATGTTTTTCATATTTTACAGTTGAAAATAACACAATAACGTACTTTTACCACAAAACTGAGGGCATGCTAACATGGTTTAGCGGGTTTTTACTCTAAAACTGCCAATAAAGTAGGAAAGTAGATCATGCTAACTCGCTTTTACGTTAAAAAAAAATGTTTTTCATATTTTACAGTTGAAAATAACACAATAACGTACTTTTACCACAAAACTGAGGGCATGCTAACATGGTTTAGCGGGTTTTTACTCTAAAACTGCCAATAAAGTAGGAAAGTGGATCATGCTAACTCGCTTATACGTTAAAAAAAAAAATGTTTTTCATATTTTACAGTTGAAAATAACACAATAACGTACTTTTACCACAAAACTGAGGGCATGCTAACATGGTTTAGCGGGTTTTTACTCTAAAACTGCCAATAAAGTAGGAAAGTGGATCATGCTAACTCGCTTATACGTTAAAAAAAAAAAGGTTTTTCATATTTTACAGTTGAAAATAACACAATAACGTACTTTTACCACAAAACTGAGGGCATGCTAACATGGTTTAGCGGGTTTTTACTCTAAAACTGCCAATAAAGTAGGAAAGTGGATCATGCTAACTCGCTTATACGTTAAAAAAAAATGTTTTTCATATTTTACAGTTGAAAATAACACAATAACGTACTTTTACCACAAAACTGAGGGCATGCTAACATGGTTTAGCGGGTTTTTACTCTAAAACTGCCAATAAAGTAGGAAAGTGGATCATGCTAACTCGCTTATACGTTAAAAAAAACATGTTTTTCATATTTTACAGTTGAAAATAACACAATAACGTACTTTTACCACAAAACTGAGGGCATGCTAACATGGTTTAGCGGGGTTTTACTCTAAAACTGCCAATAAAGTAGGAAAGTGGATCATGCTAACTCGCTTATACGTTAAAAAAAAAATGTTTTTCATATTTTACAGTTGAAAATAACACAATAACGTACTTTTACCACAAAACTGAGGGCATGCTAACATGGTTTAGCGGGTTTTTACTCTAAAACTGCCAATAAAGTAGGAAAGTGGATCATGCTAACTCGCTTATACGTTAAAAAAAACATGTTTTTCATATTTTACAGTTGAAAATAACACAATAACGTACTTTTACCACAAAACTGAGGGCATGCTAACATGGTTTAGCGGGGTTTTACTCTAAAACTGCCAATAAAGTAGGAAAGTGGATCATGCTAACTCGCTTATACGTTAAAAAAAAAATGTTTTTCATATTTTACAGTTGAAAATAACACAATAACGTACTTTTACCACAAAACTGAGCTGAGGGCATGCTAACATGGTTTAGCGGGTTTTTACTCTAAAACTGCCAATAAAGTAGGAAAGTGGATCATGCTAACTCGCTTATACGTTAAAAAAAAAATGTTTTTCATATTTTACAGTTGAAAATAACACAATAACGTACTTTTACCACAAAACTGAGGGCATGCTAACATGGTTTAGTGGGTTTTTACTCTAAAACTGCCAATAAAGTAGGAAAGTGGATCATGCTAACTCGCTTATACGTTAAAAAAATGTTTTTTTTCATATTTTACAGTTGAAAATAACACAATAACGTACTTTTACCACAAAACTGAGGGCATGCTAACATGTTTTAGCGGGTTTTTACTCTAAAACTTCCAATTTTTTACAGCTAAAGTAGGAAAGTGGATCATGCCAACTCGCTTATACGTAAAAAAAAAAAAAAAATCGTATTTCATATTTACACTTAAAAATAACACAGGAACATACTTTTTCTACAAACTGAGGTCATGCTAACATGGTTTGGCAGGTTTTTACCCTAAATTACCAATGTTCACCACTATAGAAGGAAAGTGGATATTGCTAATTTGCCAATACGTGAAAAAAAGAGGCACTTTTTTAAGTCTGAAAACAACTTGTAGTTCATGTTTTACATTTCAAAATAACACAAAAACATACTTTTACCACAAACTGAGGTCATGCTAACATACCCTAAAACTGCCAATGTTCACCACGACAGTAGGAAAGTGGATCATGCTAACTCGCTTATACGAGAAAAAAAAATGTTTTTCATATTTTACAGTTAAAAATAACACAATAACGTACTTTTACCACAAAACTGAGGGCATGCTAACATGTTTTAGCGGGTTTTTACTCTAAAACTTCCAATTTTTTACAGCTAAAGTAGGAAAGTGGATCATGCTAACTCGCTTATACGTAAAAAAAAAAAAAAATCGTATTTCATATTTACACTTAAAAATAACACAGGAACATACTTTTTCTACAAACTGAGGTCATGCTAACATGGTTTGGCAGGTTTTTACCCTAAATTACCAATGTTCACCACTATAGAAGGAAAGTGGATATTGCTAATTTGCCAATACGTGAAAAAAAGAAGCACTTTTTTAAGTCTGAAAACAACTTGTAGTTCATGTTTTACATTTCAAAATAACACAAAAACATACTTTTACCACAAACTGAGGTCATGCTAACATACCCTAAAACTGCCAATGTTCACCACTACAGTAGGAAAGTGGATCATGCTAACTCGCTTATACGAGAAAAAAAAAAATCTTACTACATATTTTACAATTGAAAATAACACAATAACGTACGTTTGCCACAAACTGAGAGCATGGTAACATGTTTTAGCAAGTTTTTACCCTAAAATGCCAATGTTTACCGCTATACCAGGAAAGTGGATCATGCTAACTTGCTTATACGTAAAAAAAAATTGTACTTCATATTTTACATTTAAAAATAACACATGAACGTACTTTTTCCACAAACGGAGGCCATGCTAACATGTTTTAGCAGGTTTTTACCCTAAAATGCCAATGTTCACCGCTATAGTAGGAAAGTGGATCATGCTAACTCGCTTATACGTAAAAAAAAAATGTGTATTTCATATTTTACAATTGAAAATAACACAATAACGTACATTTACCACAAAACTGAGGGCATGCTAACATGTTTTAGTGTTTTTTTACTCTAAAACTGCAAATTTCACAGCTAAAGTAGGAAAGTGAATCATGCTAACTCACTTATACGTCAGAAGAAAATCGTAGTTCATATTTTACACTTGAAAATAACACAGGAATGTAGTTTTACCACTAATGGAGGGCATGCTAACATGGTTTAGCGGGTTTTTACTCTGAAACTGCCAATGTTCACCACTTTAGTAGGAAAGTATATCATGCTAACTTGCTTATACGTAAAAAAAAAAAACCCATAATTCATATTTTACAATTGAAAATAACACAATGACATACTTTTACAACCAACTGAGGGCATGCTAACATGGTTTAGCAGGTTTTTACGCTAAAACTGCCAATGTTCACCGCTAAAGTAGGAGAGTGGATCATGCTAACTCGCTTATACGTAAAAAACAAAAATCGTACTTCATATTTTACACTTGAAAATAACACAGGAACATACTTTTTACTACAAACTAAGGGCATGCTAACATGGTTTAGCAGGTTTTTACTGTAAAACTGCCAATGTTAACCACAATAGTAGGAAAGTGGATCATGCTAACTTGCTTATATATAAAAAAATAAATAAATAAAAAATCGTACTTCATATTTTACTCTTAAAAATAACACAGGAACGTACTTTTCCCAAAAACTGAGGGCATGCTAATATGGTTTAGCAGGTTTTTACTCTAAAACTACCATTGTTCACCGCTAAAGTAGGAGAGTGGATCATGCTAACTCGCTTATACGTAAAAAGAAAATCGTAGTTCATATTTTACACTTGGAAATAACACAGGAACGTACTTTTCCCAAAAACTGAGGGCATGCTAACATGGTTTAGCAGGTTTTTACTCTAAAACTACCATTGTTCACAGCTAAAGTAGGAAAGTGGATCATGCTAACTCGCTTATACGTAAAAAGAAAATCATAGTTCATATTTTACATTTAAAAATAACACAGGAACGTACTTTTCCCAAAAACTGAGGGCATACTAACATGGTTTAGCAGGTTTTTACTCTAAAACTACCATTGTTCACCGCTAAAGTAGGAGAGTGGATCATGCTAACTCGCTGATACATAAAAAGAAAATCGTAGTTCATATTTTACACTTGGAAATAACACAGGAACATACTTTTCCCAAAAACTGAGGGCATGCTAACATGGTTTAGCAGGTTTTTACTCTAAAACTACCATTGTTCACCGCTAAAGTAGGAAAGTGGATCATGCTAACTCGCTTATACGTAAAAAGAAAATCGTACTTCATATTTTACACTTGAAAATAACACAGGAATGTACTTTTTCCACAAACTGAGGTCATGCTAACATGGTTTAGCAGGTTTTTACTGTAAAACTGCCAATGTTCACCACTATAGTAGGAAAGTGGATCATGCTAACTCGCTTATACATAAAAAAAAATTAAAAATCGTACTTCATATTTTACACTTAAAAATAACACAGGAACGTACTTTTTCCACAAACTGAGGTCATGCTAACATGGTTTAGCAGGTTTTTACCCTAAAATGCCAAAGTTCACCGCTATAGTAGGAAAGTGGATCATAATACATTAAAGAAAATGCACTTTTTAGGTCTGAAAAAACCTTTTAGTTTGTGTTTTACACTTGAAAATAACACAGGAACTGGGGCGGGATAGATCTTTTTGGTAGAGCGGCCGTGCCAGCAACTTGAGGGTTGCAGGTTCGATTCCCGCTTCCGCCATCCTAGTCACTGCCGTTGTGTCCTTGGGCAAGACACTTTACCCACATGCTCCGAGTGCCACCCACACTGGTTTAAATGTAACTTAGATATTGGGTTTCACTTTGTAAAGCGCTTTGAGTCACTAGAAAAAAAGCGCTATATAAATATAATTCACTTCACTTCACTTACATTTTCCACGAACCGAGGTCATGCTAACATGTTTTAGCGGGTTTTTACTCTAAAACTGCCAATGTTCACTGCTATAGTAAGAAAGTGGATTATGCTAACATGCTAATGCATAAAAAATGTGCACTTTTAAGTCTGAAAACAACTTGTAGTTCAAGTTTTACACTTGGAAATAACACATGAAAATGCTATCATCACAAACTGAGAACATGCTAACAGATTTTAGCAGGTTTTTACCCTAAAATGCCAATGTTTACTTCTAAAGTAGGCAAGTGAATAATGCTAACTTGCCAATACGTAAAAAAAAATGCACTTTTTAAGTCTGAAACAAACTTTTAGTTCGTGTTTTACACTTGAAAATAACACAGGAACATACTTTTACCACACATTGAGGGCAAACTACCATGTTTTAGCAGGTATTTACACTAAAATGTCAATGTTCACTGCTATAGTAGAAAAGTGGATCATGCTAACTCACTTTTATGTTAAAAAGTGCACTTTTTAATTCTTAAAACAACTTGTAGTTCATGGAACTAGTGGATCATGCTAACTCGCTTATGTGTAAAAAAATCCTAGTTGTTATTTTACACTTAAAAATAACACAGGAACATACTTTTATCACAAACTGAGGTCATGCTAACATGTTTTAGCAGGTTTTTACCCTAAAAAGCCAATGTTTACCGCTATACCAGGAAGGTGGATCATGCTAACTCGTTTATATGTAAAAAAAAGAAAATCATAACACATTAATGATAATAATAATAAATAAATAAATATATATATATATATATATATATATATATATATATATATATATATATATATATATATATATATATATATATATATATATATATATATATATATATAGCGATCCATCCAACTCTACCCCTTATTCCCTTTGGGGAATATATGTGACATCATGCTGACACGTTTGGCAGGTTTCATAGCCAATGTTCACCGCTATGGCAGGAAAACTGCTCGTGCTAACTTGCTAAAATGTTGAAAAGTGAACTTTTTAGCTTTAAAGCAGTTTGCAGTTCATGTTTTACACTTTGAAATAGTAAATGGTAGATAATTTTAACATTAAGTGACATCATGCTGACATGTTTGGCAGGTTTTATATCCAATGTTTACATCAATGGCAGGAAAACTGCTCGTGCTAGCTTGTTAAAATGTTGAAAAGTGAACTTTTTAGCTTACAAGCAGTTTGCAGTTCATGTTTTACACTTTAAATTAGCAAATGGTCGACAATTTTAACAGGAAGTGACATCATGCTGACATGTTCGGCAGGTTTTATGGCCAAAGTTCACTGCTATGGCAGGAAAACTCCTCGTGCTAACTTGCCAAAATGTTGAAAAGTGCACTTTTTAGCTTAAAAGCAGTTTGCAGTTCATGTTTTACAATTTTAAATAACATTCGGTCGCTAATTTTAACAGGAAGTGACATCATGCTGACATGTTTGGCAGGTTTTATAGCCAATGTTCAGCGCTATGGCAGGAAAACTGCTCAGGCTAACTTGCTAAAATGTTGAAAAGTGCACTTTCTAGCTTAAAAGCAGTGTGCAGTTCATGTTTTACACTTTAAAATAACGTTTGGTCGCTACTTTTAACAGGAAGTGACATTATGCTGACATGTTTGGCATGTCAGCCAATGTTCACCACTATGGCAGGAAAACTGCTCGTGCTAACCTGCTAAAATTTTTAAAAGTGCACTTTTTAGGTGAAAACGCAGTATGCAGTTCAGGTTTTAGACTTTAAAATGGCAAACGGTCGATATTTTTAACAGGAAGTTACATCATACTGACACGTACGGCAGGTTCTATAGCCAATCTTCACCACTTTAGTCGGAAAACTGCTGGTGCTAACTTGCTAAAATGTTGAAAAGTGCACTTTTTAGTTTAAAAGCAGTTTGCAGTTCATGTTTTACACTTTAAAATAGCAAATGGTAGATAATTTTAACATTAAGCGACATTATGCTGACATGTTTGGCAGGTTTCATAGCCAATGTTCACCGCTATGGCAGGAAAACTGCTCGTGCTAACTTGCTAAAATGTTGAAAAGTGAACTTTTTAGCTTACAAGCAGTTTGCAGTTCATGTTTTACACTTTAAAATAGCAAATGGTCGACAATTTTAACAGGAAGTGACATCATGCTGACATGTTCGGCAGGTTTTATGGCCAAAGTTCACTGCTATGGCAGGAAAACTCCTCGTGCTAACTTGCCAAAATGTTGAAAAGTGCACTTTTTAGCTTAAAAGCAGTTTGCAGTTCATGTTTTACAATTTTAAATAACACTCGGTCGCTAATTTTAACAGGAAGTGACATCATGCTGACATGTTTGGCAGGTTTTATAGCCAATGTTCAGCGCTATGGCAGGAAAACTGCTCAGGCTAACTTGCTAAAATGTTGAAAAGTGCACTTTCTAGCTTAAAAGCAGTGTGCAGTTCATGTTTTACACTTTAAAATAACGTTTGGTCGCTACTTTTAACAGGAAGTGACATTATGCTGACATGTTTGGCATGTCAGCCAATGTTCACCGCTATGGCAGGAAAACTGCTCGTGCTAACCTGCTAAAATTTTTAAAAGTGCACTTTTTAGCTGAAAACGCAGTATGCAGTTCAGGTTTTAGACTTTAAAATGGCAAACAGTCGATATTTTTAACAGGAAGTTACATCATACTGACACGTTCGGCAGGTTCTATAGCCAATCTTCACCACTTTAGTCGGAAAACTGCTGGTGCTAACTTGCTAAAATGTTGAAAAGTGCACTTTTTAGTTTAAAAGCAGTTTGCAGTTCATGTTTTACACTTTAAAATAGCAAATGGTAGATAATTTTAACATTAAGCGACATTATGCTGACATGTTTGGCAGGTTTCATAGCCAATGTTCACCGCTATGGCAGGAAAACTGCTCGTGCTAACTTGCTAAAATGTTGAAAAGTGAACTTTTTAGCTTACAAGCAGTTTGCAGTTCATGTTTTACACTTTAAATTAGCAAATGGTCGACAATTTTAACAGGAAGTGACATCATGCTGACATGTTCGGCAGGTTTTATGGCCAAAGTTCACTGCTATGGCAGGAAAACTCCTCGTGCTAACGTGCCAAAATGTTGAAAAGTGCACTTTTTAGCTTAAAAGCAGTTTGCAGTTAATGTTTTACAATTTTAAATAACACTCGGTCGCTAATTTTAACAGGAAGTGACATCATGCTGACATGTTTGGCAGGTTTTATAGCCAATGTTCAGCGCTATGGCAGGAAAACTGCTCAGGCTAACTTGCTAAAATGTTGAAAAGTGCACTTTCTAGCTTAAAAGCAGTGTGCAGTTCATGTTTTACACTTTAAAATAACGTTTGGTCACTACTTTTAACAGGAAGTGACATTATGCTGACATGTTTGGCATGTCAGCCAATGTTCACCGCTATGGCAGGAAAACTGCTCGTGCTAACCTGCTAAAATTTTTAAAAGTGCACTTTTTAGCTGAAAACGCAGTATGCAGTTCAGGTTTTAGACTTTAAAATGGCAAACAGTCGATATTTTTAACAGGAAGTTACATCATACTGACACGTTCGGCAGGTTCTATAGCCAATCTTCACCACTTTAGTCGGAAAACTGCTGGTGCTAACTTGCTAAAATGTTGAAAAGTGCACTTTTTAGTTTAAAAGCAGTTTGCAGTTCATGTTTTACACTTTAAAATAGCAAATGGTAGATGATTTTAACATTAAGTGACATCATTATGACCTGTTTGGCAGGTTTCATAGCCAATGTTCACCGCTATGGCAGGAAAACTGCTCGTGCTAACTTGCTAAAATGTTGAAAAGTGAACTTTTTAGCTTACAAGCAGTTTGCAGTTCATGTTTTACACTTTAAATTAGCAAATGGTCGATAATTTTAACAGGAAGTGACATCATGCTGACATGTTTGGCAGGTTTTATGGCCAAAGTTCACTGCTATGGCAGGAAAACTCCTCGTGCTAACTTGCCAAAATGTTGAAAAGTGCACTTTTTAGCTTAAAAGCAGTTTGCAGTTCATGTTTTACAATTTTAAATAACACTCGTTCGCTAATTTTAACAGGAAGTGACATCATGCTGACATGTTTGGCAGGTTTTATAGCCAATGTTCAGCGCTATGGCAGGAAAACTGCTCAGGCTAACTTGCTAAAATGTTGAAAAGTGCACTTTCTAGCTTAAAAGCAGTGTGCAGTTCATGTTTTACACTTTAAAATAACGTTTGGTCGCTACTTTTAACAGGAAGTGACATTATGCTGACATGTTTGGCATGTCAGCCAATGTTCACCGCTATGGCAGGAAAACTGCTCGTGCTAACCTGCTAAAATTTTTACAAGTGCACTTTTTAGCTGAAAACGCAGTATGCAGTTCAGGTTTTAGACTTTAAAATGGCAAACAGTCGATATTTTTAACAGGAAGTTACATCATACTGACACGTTCGGCAGGTTCTATAGCCAATCTTCACCACTTTAGTCGGAAAACTGCTGGTGCTAACTTGCTAAAATGTTGAAAAGTGCACTTTTTAGTTTAAAAGCAGTTTGCAGTTCATGTTTTACACTTTAAAATAGCAAATGGTAGATAATTTTAACATTAAGCGACATCATGCTGACATGTTTGGCAGGTTTCATAGCCAATGTTCACCGCTATGGCAGGAAAACTGCTCGTGCTAACTTGCTAAAATGTTGAAAAGTGAACTTTTTAGCTTACAAGCAGTTTGCAGTTCATGTTTTACACTTTAAATTAGCAAATGGTCGACAATTTTAACAGGAAGTGACATCATGCTGACATGTTCGGCAGGTTTTATGGCCAAAGTTCACTGCTATGGCAGGAAAACTCCTCGTGCTAACTTGCCAAAATGTTGAAAAGTGCACTTTTTAGCTTAAAAGCAGTTTGCAGTTCATGTTTTACAATTTTAAATAACACTCGGTCGCTAATTTTAACAGGAAGTGACATCATGCTGACATGTTTGGCAGGTTTTATAGCCAATGTTCAGCGCTATGGCAGGAAAACTGCTCAGGCTAACTTGCTAAAATGTTGAAAAGTGCACTTTCTAGCTTAAAAGCAGTGTGCAGTTCATGTTTTACAATTTAAAATAACGTTTAGTCGCTACTTTTAACAGGAAGTGACATTATGCTGACATGTTTGGCATGTCAGCCAATGTTCACCGCTATGGCAGGAAAACTGCTCGTGCTAACCTGCTAAAATTTTTTAAAGTGCACTTTTTAGCTGAAAACGCAGTATGCAGTTCAGGTTTTAGACTTTAAAATGGCAAACAGTCGATATTTTTAACAGGAAGTTACATCATACTGACACGTTCGGCAGGTTCTATAGCCAATCTTCACCACTTTAGTCGGAAAACTGCTGGTGCTAACTTGCTAAAATGTTGAAAAGTGCACTTTTTAGTTTAAAAGCAGTTTGCAGTTCATGTTTTACACTTTAAAATAGCAAATGGTAGATCATTTTAACATTAAGTGACATCATGCTGACATGTTTGGCAGGTTTCATAGCCAATGTTCACCGCTATGGCAGGAAAACTGCTCGTGCTAACTTGCTAAAATGTTGAAAAGTGAACTTTTTAGCTTACAAGCAGTTTGCAGTTCATGTTTTACACTTTTAAATAACACTCGGTCGCTAATTTTAACAGGAAGTGACATCATGCTGACATGTTTGGCAGGTTTTATAGCCAATGTTCAGCGCTATGGCAGGAAAACTGCTCAGGCTAACTTGCTAAAATGTTGAAAAGTGCACTTTCTAGCTTAAAAGCAGTGTGCAGTTCATGTTTTACACTTTAAAATAACGTTTGGTCGCTACTTTTAACAGGAAGTGACATTATGCTGACATGTTTGGCATGTCAGCCAATGTTCACCGCTATGGCAGGAAAACTGCTCGTGCTAACCTGCTAAAATTTTTAAAAGTGCACTTTTTAGCTGAAAACGCAGTATGCAGTTCAGGTTTTAGACTTTAAAATGGCAAACAGTCGATATTTTTAACAGGAAGTTACATCATACTGACACGTTCGGCAGGTTCTATAGCCAATCTTCACCACTTTAGTCGGAAAACTGCTGGTGCTAACTTGCTAAAATGTTGAAAAGTGCACCTTTTAGTTTAAAAGCAGTTTGCAGTTCATGTTTTACACTTTGAAATAGTAAATGGTAGATAATTTTAACATTAAGTGACATCATGCTGACATGTTTGGCAGGTTTTATATCCAATGTTTACATCAATGGCAGGAAAACTGCTCGTGCTAGCTTGTTAAAATGTTGAAAAGTGAACTTTTTAGCTTACAAGCAGTTTGCAGTTCATGTTTTACACTTTAAAATAACGTTTGGTCGCTACTTTTAACAGGAAGTGACATTATGCTGACATGTTTGGCATGTCAGCCAATGTTCACCGCTATGGCAGGAAAACTGCTCGTGCTAACCTGCTAAAATTTTTAAAAGTGCACTTTTTAGCTGAAAACGCAGTATGCAGTTCAGGTTTTAGACTTTAAAATGGCAAACAGTCGATATTTTTAACAGGAAGTTACATCATACTGACACGTTCGGCAGGTTCTATAGCCAATCTTTACCACTTTAGTCGGAAAACTGCTGGTGCTAACTTGCTAAAATGTTGAAAAGTGCACTTTTTAGTTTAAAAGCAGTTTGCAGTTCATGTTTTACACTTTAAAATAGCAAATGGTAGATAATTTTAACATTAAGCGACATCATGCTGACATGTTTGGCAGGTTTCATAGCCAATGTTCACCGCTATGGCAGGAAAACTGCGCGTGCTAACTTGCTAAAATGTTGAAAAGTGAACTTTTTAGCTTACAAGCAGTTTGCAGTTCATGTTTTACACTTTTAAATAACACTCGGTCGCTAATTTTAACAGGAAGTGACATCATGCTGACATGTTTGGCAGGTTTTATAGCCAATGTTCAGCGCTATGGCAGGAAAACTGCTCAGGCTAACTTGCTAAAATGTTGAAAAGTGCACTTTCTAGCTTAAAAGCAGTGTGCAGTTCATGTTTTACACTTTAAAATAACGTTTGGTCGCTACTTTTAACAGGAAGTGACATTATGCTGACATGTTTGGCATGTCAGCCAATGTTCACCGCTATGGCAGGAAAACTGCTCGTGCTAACCTGCTAAAATTTTTAAAAGTGCACTTTTTAGCTGAAAACGCAGTATGCAGTTCAGGTTTTAGACTTTAAAATGGCAAACAGTCGATATTTTTAACAGGAAGTTACATCATACTGACACGTTCGGCAGGTTCTATAGCCAATCTTCACCACTTTAGTCGGAAAACTGCTGGTGCTAACTTGCTAAAATGTTGAAAAGTGCACTTTTTAGTTTAAAAGCAGTTTGCAGTTCATGTTTTACACTTTAAAATAGCAAATGGTAGATGATTTTAACATTAAGTGACATCATTATGACATGTTTGGCAGGTTTCATAGCCAATGTTCACCGCTATGGCAGGAAAACTGCTCGTGCTAACTTGCTAAAATGTTGAAAAGTGAACTTTTTAGCTTACAAGCAGTTTGCAGTTCATGTTTTACACTTTTAAATAACACTCGGTCGCTAATTTTAACAGGAAGTGACATCATGCTGACATGTTTGGCAGGTTTTATAGCCAATGTTCAGCGCTATGGCAGGAAAACTGCTCAGGCTAACTTGCTAAAATGTTGAAAAGTGCACTTTCTAGCTTAAAAGCAGTGTGCAGTTCATGTTTTACACTTTAAAATAACGTTTGGTCGCTACTTTTAACAGGAAGTGACATTATGCTGACATGTTTGGCATGTCAGCCAATGTTCACCGCTATGGCAGGAAAACTGCTCGTGCTAACCTGCTAAAATTTTTAAAAGTGCACTTTTTAGCTGAAAACGCAGTATGCAGTTCAGGTTTTAGACTTTAAAATGGCAAACAGTCGATATTTTTAACAGGAAGTTACATCATACTGACACGTTCGGCAGGTTCTATAGCCAATCTTCACCACTTTAGTCGGAAAACTGCTGGTGCTAACTTGCTAAAATGTTGAAAAGTGCACTTTTTAGTTTAAAAGCAGTTTGCAGTTCATGTTTTACACTTTAAAATAGCAAATGGTAGATCATTTTAACATTAAGTGACATCATGCTGACATGTTTGGCAGGTTTTATGGCCAATGTTCACCGCTATGGCAGGAAAACTGCTCGTGCTAACTTGCTAAAATGTTGAAAAGTGAACTTTTTAGCTTACAAGCAGTTTGCAGTTCATGTTTTACACTTTAAATTAGCAAATGGTCGATAATTTTAACAGGAAGTGACATCATGCTGACATGTTTGGCAGGTTTCATAGCCAATAATCACCGCTATGGCACAAAAACTGCTCGTGCTAACTTGCTAAAATGTTGAAAAGTGCACTTTTTAGGTCTGAAAGCGGCTTGAAGAAAAGTGAAAACAAATTGGGTGGCGAAACAATGTGATGCTTGGTGGAGGTAATAATCTCTGGAATTAGCTGGAAAATAATTACCCGGCTTCCACTCTGGCTAATTGATTGTGAGCTGGAACAAGCTCTGTCGGTAATTACATTTTTTTCCTTTTTTTCTTTTTTTTATAGCAACGGTGCCTGCCGTCGCCGCGGAGTCATCTCGCCTGCAGCCGGCGGGCCGCTCGTCCCTCGAGATCGCCGCTCATAAAAACGTCCTGATGTTGTGCGCCATCAGTGCAGCTGTGACCTTGCGGAGAAAAGCGTCGACTTGGCACTTTACCTCCACAGCGACGGACCGAATAATGCGAAGGGAAAATATTTATCTTGGGTTTCTAACCCTTTCATAATTAATATCCAGGTCATGTCTTTTATTTTAAAACAAAATCTAATAAACATAATTACTTTGGGCTACTAGACCATATGTTTATTACAATATGCATTTTATTAATTTGTTTACATTCATTTTTGTTCATTTTATTTTAATACTAAAATTGTTATATTTTTCGAATCATAAAACATTAATAACATGATGAAAGGTAATAACAAAACAAACTAAAGTAGTTAATAAACTAAAAACTATAATAGTTAGACGAACAGTTGTCTAGCACAAATGTTTGGGTCTAGTTTGGGGAGATTTTAACAAGGTGGCTGTTATGATTCAATTCATCCATCCATTTTCTACCGCTTGTCCCTGGAAAAGTCGCCACCTTATTCACACTCACTGTCACGGCGAGGTTTTTGCAGCTTACTGCGAGGTTTGTTCCCCCGGGATGCGAACGGACTATTCCGGACAAGGCGTGCAGGTAGGAACGTATTTATTGATCCTCTCAAAACTCAAAGTACTACAAAAAAAATAAAAACATGTAATTAACGTCATAACTACTTTGGGCTACTAGACCTTATGTTTATTACAATATGTATTTTATTCATTTGTTTACATTCACTTTTGTTCATTTTATTTTAATATTAAAAACATATCACTTCGGGAGATGTTGACAAGCTGGGGGGGGGGGTGTTTTGAATCATAATACATTAATAACATAATAATAATAGGTAATAACAAATTAAAGTAGTTAATAAACTAAAAACTATAATAGTTAGACAAACAATTGTCTATCATAGATGTTTGGGTCAAGTTTGGGGTGATTTTGACAAGATGGCTGTTATGAATCCATCCATCCATCCATCCATTTCCTACCGCTTGTTTCTGGACAAGTCGCCACCTTATTCACACTCACTGTCACGGCGGGGGTTTTGCAGCTTACTGCGAGGTTTGTTCCCCCGGGATGCAAACGGACTATTCCGGACAAGGCGTGCAGGTAGGAACATATTTATTCATCGTCTAAAACTAAAAGTACTACAAAAAACGTAAAGAAAGGGGAAGGCAAAATGCGCTGATTGCGCTTGGAGCTTAACTGACATGTAGCATAAACTATGACAAAGAAAACTTACTAGCTGTGGCATGAACAAACAAAAAAATTATGTATGCAAGGCAAGAAGCGAAAATTTGGCATAAACTATGGCATTTGGCATAAACTATGACATGGAAAACTTACAAGATGTGGCATGAACAAAAAAAAAATAACGTATAAAAGGCATGAAGCGAACATTTGGCATACACTATGGCATTTGGCATAAACTATGACACGGAAAACTTACTAGCTGTGGCATGAACAAATAAAAAAATACGTATGCAAGGCATGAAGCGAATATTTGGCATAAACTATGGCATTTGGCATAAACTATGTCAAAAGAAACTTACTAGCTTTGGCATGAACAAACAAAAAATTACGTATGCAAGGCATGAAGCGAACATTTGGCATAATCTATGGCATTTGGGATAAACTATGACGAAGAAAACTTACTAGCTGTGGCATGAACAAACAAAAAACTTACGTTTACAAGGCATGAAGCGAAAATTTGGCATAAACTATGGTATTTGGCATAAACTATGACAAGGAAAACTTACTAGTTGTGGCATGAACAAACCAAAAATTTGCGTATACAAGGCATGCAGCGAACATTTGGCATAAACTATGGCATTTGGCATAAACTATGACAAGGAAAACTTACTAGCTGTGGCATGAACAAACAAAAAAATTACATATACAAGGCATGAAGCAAATATTTGCATAAACCTGGAATCAGACATGAACCGAACAATGACGCCAAGCCGACTGACTGGCAAAGGCAGGCTTAAATAGTGTCTCTTGATTCGAGCCAGGTGAGCGTCCTGATCACCAACGGCAGGTGGAAATCATACGCAACCATGGCAACCAAAACAAACAAAAGTGCACAAAAAATAAGGAGCTACTGGAGTCAAACTAACAGAACACAACAAAAACAATGATCCGGACCACGGATCATGACACTCAGATTCACACACTAGGACCAATTTAGTGTCGCCATGTTGTCATACGACCCATCCATCCATCCATTTTCTACCGCTTATTCCCATACAACATGGGGCGTTATTTCTAAGTTGGTAAACACTTGAGGGTTCCGCCAACCTAGTCACTGCCGTTGTGTCCTTGGGCAAGACACTTTACCCACCTGCTCCCAGTGCTACCCACACTGGTTTAAATGTAACTTATATATTGGGTTTCACTATGTAAAGCGTTTCGAGTCACTAGAGAAAAAGCGCTATATAAATATAATTCACTTCACTTCACATGAAAAAAAACACATTAAAAATATGATATAGACATAGAAACTACCGTATTTTCCGGCAGACAGTGTGCCTAATGTAAGGAATAAGTATGGTTGTGCTTACCGACCTCAAAGCTATTTTATTTGGTATGTGGTGTAATGATAAGTGTGACTAGTAAATAAGTGTAGCCTACACTATGATGGCAATATGACTCGAGGAAACAACACCAAATTTTTCATCTTCCATTGAAAATATAGAACATTACACACGGCGCTCAAAAATATATCAAAATGTTTTAGTACGACTTTGGTAAGCTATGAAGCCGCACCGCTTGATGGAATTATTATGGTGTGTGTATAAAGTAAGACAAATCTGGCGTTTTGTTTCGCAATATTGTGCAAAATCAACTTTTCTTACCTTCTGGTACCTGCTGATCTGTATTTGGGATCTGCATAAATCCTGAAAAATTGCACGCTTACGCCTTTGTAGTCCGTGTTGACACCGTAGTCGATAAGCTTCTTCTTTTTCTCTATCTTCTTGTTATGGGACATTCATCGTCCGCTGTTGCCATTTCTAATATAAAGTAGTGTGAAGTTGTTACTTATATCTGTCAGTAAACTAGCCATGAAAGCGCTAAAACATACCGGTGTTGTGAGTTAACATTACTCACCCGAGGAACTTTAGTTATTAGAGAGTTCCGGATGGACGGTTTTTCACCGGACACATTTCCGGCTTTGTTGTTTCCGAATGAGGAGATGCTGCTCATTGTTGATTTGAGTAAAGTCTGAATGTCATTAAAACAGTTAGCGCCAATATCAGAATAATTGTATCCAAGTTATCACAAAACTTTGTGTTTAAATGAGTTCCCGGCGAGAGGACGAAAGCTGTCTTTGATCGTACCAAGCCGAAAGCTTGTAGAACCCCACTGTGTATAATGGGAGGAGACAGGATGGGTTCGGTTTCACCTTGATACACAGAAAGACATTTTTTGACCCAAGATCTACAAAGTGGAGAGGAAGCAGGGCCTGGCCTCCCTCCGGTCCCCTTTCCTTTGAACTGTTTTAAGACATTTCTTTGAACTGTTTTGTAACAAAGACGATGGCTGTTTACGACCCCCCTCTCTTAGAAACAGTAATCAGGGAAAGTCCAAATAAAAGAGGAGGCATACAACCTTTCGTCAGAGCGTGGTGGAACACTGTACACGGGTACACGGGTACGCGCTCTCCTCGATGAGCCAATTTTAATTATGTTTCTGTTTGATTCCTTGCTTCTTGTCTTGTTCAATAGATGTCCACTCCCGTCCTTGCACGCTACACCGCTACAACAAAGATGACGGGGAGAAGACGTTGCCGAAGGTGAGCCACGTAAATAAGACCGCCCACAAAACGGCGCATCCGGAAGCGACTTGATGATCTGTAAAAGATCATCTCTGCAACATTTTGCCCCAAAAAACATTATTACATTTTATGTAGACCACAAGGAAGTGTTTTACATTTAGAACAAAGTCATAATCATATGACTCTTTTAATGCGCCAGGCGCGTGCCAGTCGGGCTGCAACAAGCAGTTGCAATCAATCGCCGGCAATCAACAGGCCGAGTCATACCAAAGACTATAAAAAAATGGGACCCATTGCTTCCCTGCTTGGCACTCAGCATCAAGGGTTGGAATTGGGGGTTAAATCACCATAAATAATTCCCGGGCGCGGCACCGCTGCTGCTCACTGCTCCCTTCACCTCCCAGGGGGTGATCAAGGGGATGGGTCAAACGCAAAGGACAAATTTCACCACACCTAGTGTGTGTGTGACAATCATCGGTACTTTAACTTTAACTTAACACACCTGAAGCTGATGACACCTGCATTCATAAGCCAGCACAACATGCTATCCCGTGCCAGAACGTAGTTTCCTGTTTTGTACAGTAAGGACTCGTAATCAAGCTCTGCGCATACTCTGTGTTTCTTCACCCACGCTTCACTTGTCTCGTGTCCTCCCTTTCGCCTTATATATGAAAAAAGATGAAAAAAATATATACCATTCAATGGCAGTGCGCCTTATAATCCGGTGCGCCCAATGGTCCGGAAAATACGGTGTAATAGTTAAGACAAAAAAAAATGCAGCACAAATCTAGCACAAACAATTAGACAATTTTGGGGATATTTTGACAATATTAATAATTAATCATATTAATAATCAGTAAGGTCCTTGTGCCCGGAAATTTGTGTTTGATCTCGGGTCACGCTTGCAGTATGGACCGTGTTGTTCAGGACAGCGAAATGATCAGCCCGGCATATCTACGTTATGTATATATGTATATACGTTAGGTCAGGAAAAAAACACAGAGGCTATTTCATCCCTACAAGCCTGTTTCGCAGGTTTCCCTGCTCTTCAGGAGAGTCTATATAAACTCCCCTGAAGAGGAGACCTTGTAAAAAGCGGTAAAAAATGGACTGATGAATGGACGAGAAAGGACAAATTAAGAAAAAAAAATAATAATAATAAACAAACACACACAAAAAAATTGTGAACAATTTTATTTGTTTTTTTATTCAAGTTTACCCGCGGGCCGGATTTTAGATGCTGGTGGGCTGTATCTGGCCTACGGGCGGTACTTTGGGGACCCCTGCCTAAAGGCATAACTCAAATGTTGGCATTGAGCTAGACAGGTAGTCTTTTCTCAAGGATAGGGCTATCACTTTTGCATTCCGAAATCCAAATTAGGGCCTCTTTTCTTACAAGAAGTGATCCAATCCCCCTGCGAATGTCAAACTAAGGGGGCCTTGAACTTGGGGGTTTGCTTTTTTTCCGAGATGAACATAAACATTCACCATATGTAGAACATAATATGAGTTTATTCATTCACTTCTATAGCCAAAACGGTATCATTTTGACAATATTAATAATTTATCTAATTAATAATTAAAGTTGAAAATATGACATCTATCATTGAACAAGTAATGGAATGTATAACGGTAGAGATTATAAGAGAAGGAAGAAAAAATATCCTAGTTAGTTGTATATATAGAACTCCGGGATCCAAAATAGAAACCTTCACCAAAGCTATGGAAGGATTATTTTATCAATTGAATAACAAAGAAATATGTATTAGTGGAGACTTTAACATTGACTTAATACATACAAGTAGCAATAGAGAAAGAGCTGAATTTATAGACACAATGCACAGTATGAGTTTGATATCTTTGATAAATAAAGCAACAAGAATGACATGACATAGTGCCACCCTAATTGACAATATATTTACCAATATAATGGATGACAAGCTAATATGTGGAATCTTGATAAATGATAGAAGTGATCATCTCCCAGTCTTTGTGGTCTACAACTGTGCCAGTCAAATTAAAATCAGGAATGAATGTGAAACTGTCTATAAAAGAATCATAACAGAGAAACCGCTCAACAAATTCAAGAATGAACTACAAAAGCAAAACTGGAATACTACTTATGATAAAAAAGAAGTTAATACAGCTTATGAAGAATTCTTAAACACATTTAAAATACTATATGATGGAAATTGTCCAGTAGTAAATTATAAAAGGAAGTCAAAGTACGGCGAGTTTAAACCGTGGATGACTAAAGGACTCCAAAATGCCTGTAAAAAAAAGAATATTTTATATAAGGAATTTATACAAAATAGAACTTTAGTAAATGAAAATAAATATAAAAAATATAAAAATAAACTAATCAATATAATCAGAATGTGTAAAAAAGATTATTATACAACTAAACTGGAATATAACAAAAATAATATAAGAGGTGTATGGAAAATATGAAATGGTATTATTAGAAATAAAACTGATGATAATCAATACCCACCATACTTTATGGAAAATAACAACATGATTAAGGATAAGGAGGTGATAGTAAATACATTTAATGATTATTTGATAAATATTGGACCCAAACTAGCAGAAGAGATAAAGGTAGAAAGGACAAAAATAGATGCAGCAGATGATATCAACCCAAACCCTAAAACAATGTTTTTAAAACCAGTAGTAGAAAGAGAAATCAGGGACATAGTCAAAAGTTTTAAGAAGAAAACAAGCAAAGATGTGGATGATATAGACATGCAAACTTTAAAGTACGTGATAGATGGAATTAGTGCTCCATTAGCGTATCTATTTAACCTTTCATTTGAAATGGGAGGATTTCCTCAACTCATGAAAATTGCAAAAGTTGTTCCTATTCACAAAGCGGGAGACGGACACTTATTCACAAACTACAGACCAATCTCAATATTACCACAGTTCTCCAAAATATCAGAACAAATATTTAAAAATAGATTCGATGGCTTTGTAGAAAAAAATGAATTATTAACAGATAGGCAGTATGGTTTCAGGAATAATCCATCAACAGCGCAAGCATTAACAGATTTAATTGAAGAAATAACTGATAGTATTGATAAAAATAAATATACAATAGGAGTATTCTTAGATCTTAAGAAGGCTTTTGATACAGTAGACCATAGAATTCTTATTAGAAAAATGGAAAAATATGGTTTTAGGGGTATTGTTCTGGAATGGATAAAAAGTTATTTATCTGATAGAAAGCAGTTTGCACAGATATCATGTTGGTTAAATATGAAATGTGGGGTACCACAGGGGTCAGTCTTAGGGCCCAAGATGTTCATCATGTATATAAATGATATTTGTAAAGTAACTGAAAAACTTAAATATGTGTTATTTGCGGATGACACCAATGTACTCTGTTCTGATGTGGACTTGCAGCAGCTCCTGAGGACCGTCCCAAAAAATGCTTTGATGCTAATAAATGATCATTAAACCTAAATAAAACTCACTTTATGTTATTTGGAAATAAGAGAAGTGATATAGATGTAAAATTATATATAGACAATGTTAGTATAGAAAGAGTAAACAAAATCAAATTTTTGGGTGTGATCTTGGACCACGGGATCTGCTGGAAGTCACACATGACATACATCAAAGGGAAGTCACACATGACATACATCAAAGGGAAGTTGGCCAGAAGTATTGCTGTCCTGGGTAAAACA